>NC_081290.1:182728019-183031049 GCF_030435805.1 Mustela lutreola | reverse complement strand
CACAGGACAGTCAGCATGAAAGAGGTCAGGCCCCTCTGGACCATCAGGGTCCTTCCTACACACTGGAGGTGTTAGTGCCAAAGAGAACATTCCTGTGTAGAGCAGTCCTTGTGCACGGCTCCAGATTTTCTTAGCCCTCTTCTTCCGCTAGCCCTGATATGGGAACCCCTTCCAATGAGGCTTCAACCAACTTCATGCAGGCTTCACCTGCCAGCACCCACCCAACCTTGCTGCCTACAGCATCTCTGGAAATGTGGAGACACAGAGGACAGGAACTAATGAACAACTACCGCCCCATTCCTGGGTGATTATAATTTCCTCAGAATGTCCCATAGGGTTAAGGTTCACAGTGGTCAATTCAATATCCATCCTTTTGATTTTCCTCCTTCTCTGTTTTGCTCCCTTGTCCCTCCTTTCTGTTCCCTGGGATCACTTTCTAAGTCAACTACCTGCACACAAGCCTCTCTCAGGTTCTGCTTTGGGGGAGAACCCAGGCTAAGACAAGTCTCCCAAACTGTCATCTAAAATAAGACTACTCATCTTCATCAGGTCCCCTAAGATCAGGTCCATAAGGTTTTCTCTTGTAAGATTTACATTTAAAGGAAAGATTAGAATAATTCTGTTTCATCACAGATATTCAAACTTTTACATCCACACACACAAAAAATAACTTTCCTATAAATGGTACTTCATGTGTTCAGAACTTGACTATAAAGCACTTAAAGCTGAGTTCTCGTTGTTTCGTAACTTCAGTGGAACCTTCCACTGGAATCTGGAGCCCCCCAGGGAGTCATACTGGACAGAGAATTGGCTCACAACCCTGTGAACAAGGTTATAGAGCCCAGGATCGACAAAACCACGTTCTCATTACTAAAACATCAGGGCCTACTGATTTAAAAGATAAAGAAAAAAGCAAGTAGTGATTTGTGGGCTAGGATGAGGGAGGGAATCTAGTTAAAGGGATTATGGACCCATTTATTACCAAATTGACCAGATATGTCAGAAGACTTGTTGTCATTAACATTCCAAGTTATTCATTGTTTATGATATCCCTACATCATGTTAGGCTCTATAAGGGTAGAAAAATAATAAATGTCTTCGGTCTTCAGAGTTGGGAGAAAGCAATTGGAAGACAATGTTTGACAGTGAAGAGAATCAAGGCCTAAAGTTCTTCACAAGACTGAGTTTTCCATGAAGTAATAATGAGGATACAATAAGGGGGAACAGAATTTTACCTAGAAAGAATCTGCAGAAGAATCTGCATTAAATTAGGAAATGACTGAATTTGGTTGGTAGAAAGGTCAAGGGGGTTATATGAACAAGCATGAAAAATCATTCATTCAGCCACAGCACCCACTTTGGGCTAAGCACTCAACTTGGTGCTGGGGATCTATCGATGAATAGGACACATTCAGTCCCCAGCCCTGGGAGCTGGGAGCCTTGGGGGAATTCATGAATGAGCTAGGTCTGCATTAAGCCAATGGCCATAGGACAAATCTTGCTCTGAGGAGTCCCTTGAAAGTGAAAATAAAAGAAATGTTGATAATTTTATGATAAATTTTTTATTTTTGAGGGATAAAATGTGTCAGTTGAGGATAGAAGTCACCTTTTGTCATTATTTTACATTTCAATTCCATGACATACATTTCTTTCTCTGGAGAACTAAGAAGTTCAACCATCAGACAGCTATTTCATTGATCAATAAGTCCTTATGTAATTTTTTTCTTTCCAGAAAAAATAAATGAGGACAACATTACATATTGATATTCAGGTTTCTCACTTATTGCTCTACTGATCAGAGTCTCAACAGATGCATAATTCTATCTGCTAACTAAAGCCCTTTTCAATAATAGCCTGGTTTTAGGCTTTGGGTAAATAGCAGTTTCAGAGATTCCCAAGCAAGATTTATGCCCAAATTCTCTCGAATTACTGCAATTTTTCAACCCGCCCTTTCAAATCAGAGATAAAATGAATCAGAAATAAAATGACGAAGACTACTTAGAGTTATAATAGGGCATAAGCATTTTTCTTATCATCTATTGAACCAGAGTCTTAATGAGTACTTGAGACCTAATGGGGTGTCACTGGCAATAGGATCTAAATGCTCTCTTATCTCCTCCAGTGCTGCACTGCTAGTGCTCCATTGTATATATTCCAAAGATCAGGGGAAAGCACAGAACTGAGCTGGTAGTCATCGTTTTATTGCGATGAATGTTGTTTCTTTTTGAAGAGCAGAGAGAAGTAATTTGTGTGGATGATGGTTCCTGACTTCTGATTATATAACAGAGTTTGTGTGAAAATGGAAATTGATTTAAAAGCAGTTGGTGGCTCTGTCTGACATAAATTTGATGAGTGAAGGGAAAAGAGACTCTGACGATGTCAAAGTAGATTTTTAAGAATTGACAGTGTGAACGCTTGGAGAAATTTCATTTTGATCGGCTCAGTCCAGTGACTGGCACCCCAGCCCTTGTCCTTTTCCTAATTAGCCTTATTCTCTGGTTCACAAACTGGAGACAGGTCATGCAAAGGAGTGAGAAATGTCTACAAGTTCAGTTTAACCTTTACCAAGAGTCTACTGAATATCGGGCACTGTGCCAAAAGACAGAAATGCATCAGTTTGTTCATTTAAAAAAAAAGAATCCTGATAATAGCTCTGTGCCTGGCTCTGGGGATGCAGTCATGAGTAAGACATGGCCCCTTGGGAAAGGAGATTCTAGTGAGAGGCCCAACTTCAAAAGTTGATGGATATGGCCATCATATACTTTCAGGGATAGCCCTTATCCTTGAGAATCTGATGGCCAAATGGAAGAAGTCAATCAATACATATGGGAAGACAGAGACCAGCTGGAAACAGAGGGAGCCAGAAGGCCAAGAGTATGTAGTCAGGGGCTATTTCAAATTCACCTTGGCTTACAATTCTTGCTCCTTTGGTTTCTGGGAGCATCTGGAGCATCTGCCATCTGGTGATAGTCTACAGATCCTTTCATCACAGAGGTGCTTACAGTCTCCTTTCTTGATTTGCGCATAACTGTATAGTCCAGGTCAAGAATCTTACAACTTGGGGTGCCTGGGTGGCTCAGTGGGTTAAAGCCTCTGCTTTTGGCTCAGGTCATGGTCTCAGGGTCCTGGGATTGAGCCCCGCATCAGGCTCTCTGCTCAGCAGGGAGCCTGCTTCCTCCTCTTTCTCTCCCTCTGCCTGCCTCTCTGCCTACTTGTGATCTGTCAAATAAATAAATAAAATCTTTTTAAAAAAATTTTTTTTAAAAAGAATCTTACAACTTTTATCCTTCGCTGTTGAACATGGAGTAAATATAGGGAACCAAGCAAAGTCTTGGTATGAGGATGTGCAGAGAGCTCGAATCCCTCTAGAGAATTTTCCAGGGCTAACAGGTTGATGCTACTTATTCCGAGATGCTTTGAAACCCACAAGCAAAGGTAGGTTCACCTGTTCAGACCCTTGAGTCTTAATAGGGCCACACCTGCAGATTTGTTCTTTCCATCTCCCCAGTTAAAGCTACTGTTACCCACAGCTAACCTACTCATACCCCCTCCCCTTCTGTTCTGAGAGGGACTGGGGACAGATGTGCTGTGAAACAGATAAGAGAGGTCACTTTCTGAGCTTTTGTCAGAGCTGAGCCCTTTGAGCTAAGCCAGAGAGCTCCAGCTGCCTCCTCCCATGAGTCCATGTGCATCATACACTCAGTAAGGCTTCCCCACGGTCTGCAGGTCAGCCTGGTCTCCAGTCTCTGACTTTCCCTGGAGGACCAGTGGGGCAGGGGATCCCAGCAACCCAGTTCCCAAATTTGCCCCTTTACTAAAAAAAAAAAAAAAAAAAAAAGAAAGAAAAAGAAAAAAAGTTGGGGAGAGAGACGAAGCTAAGTTTAAGACAAAGTCTACAAAAACAACAACAACAAGAAAACCCCCTACTTAACGCACAATCCTAAAAGCATGTTTTCTCCACTAAGTCCATAAAAGAGATAGCTTGGTTTCTCTGTCTGTTGTTCTTTCTCTTGTAGTCTCTCCCCATGACTTTCTGAGTAAATGCTCAAATTATTAATTGTGGCACCAGCCATGTTTTTATTATTTTTAAGCCAAATCTCATGAGAGAACTGAACACTCAGATTTCACTTCATGTCACGGAGTAAAGGGAGGAGTGGAAGTGCACAAAGGAGCCTAAGCTCAGGGAGCAGACGGCGGGCCCAGGCCGGCGGCTCGGCATGAACACACCTCGCCTCCTACCCCTGGACCAAGAGCTGGTCTGCTGGAATGTGGCGGTGCGGATCCAAAGAGAGATTTGGTTTCTCTTTTGTTACTGTGAAAATAGTGAAAATCAATATTTCACAAGGTGCTATTCTGAAAAAGAAAGCAGGTATTTTTAAGTGAGCAATTATGGCCTGGTAACAAAATTAAACATAGGGTTTTTCACTCTAGGGTGTAAGGGCCTATGACAGAGCTGTACCTGTGGTAGGTCATAGCTCCTCTAAGGGTTGAGGGAAAAAGCCCAAGTGTGTGTTTGGGATATTGAGGATGAATATGCAAGAAGAAAGAAGCAGGCTATTTAAGGAAAGAAGCATGAAGCTGGTATGTTGTAGTGATGAATGGCAACTTGATATGCTGTAAAGAAATTTTTGACCTTCTTTTTTTTATTCATTTGGCAGGTATGTTTTTGACACCTCTTCTGTGCTAGGGACGACGATGCTGCCAAATAGAGTGATGGCCAAAACGCATTCTGTCCCTCTTAACTTTCAATATACAAACTAATTTTAATGAAAGCATCTTAGGCCTAGTTACAGAATGAGAAAACACATCAAAGGACCATTTGCAAAGAGTAGTACTGAAGATGGCAGGCAGCACAGAGCCTTTCTCCCCCCAAAACTATAACTACTTGCATCTTGTGCATTCTGGGTCCCCCTCTGTACTCCTCTTAAGGTATGTAGGTCCAGACAGGTGCAGCTGGGCTGATCCCTGCCGTAAGTAATCATAACTGAGCTGTAGGGTGGAAAAGTGTCTCGAATAGATGGGTTTACTAGGAAATTCACTTTAGATCCCAACTAGCAACAGTGTTGAAGCATCATGCACTATTAATGACTATCACCATGGCCCATACAATAAAAATTAACAGAGCCTTACAATCTGTAACCTCCTTTCTTAGATACTAAAAAGTATCACATAACTATGACGCAAATACCTGTGGAGTTGATATTGCAATCCGTTTTATGAATGACAAGAAGGGAGCTTGTTCCCGTTGCCACATGTTAATAGATGAGCCAAGCCAAGATGTTTATTACACCCTTGGGTTCTGTCCACCATAACATAACACCCTCCACTGAGTAGTAGTAAATTACTTAGAAATCCAACTGTTTAACTTCCTTAAGTATTTCTTCTGTGCCTGAACATTGAGGTATTTTTACTGGTAGCCTGAGTAACTCTTGAGAAATTTTTTGAATGAAGGTGTAAGAACAATTCTGCCAAGGTGAAAATTAGACTTCAGTGGTAGTGTAGGAGATTATCATCTCATTCACTCCTGTGAAGTGATAAAGCATGAAATGAAGTGGCAGGGAAAATATTTCCAAACCTTGCCATTTGAAAGGCTACAGTAATACTTGCTGATTATAAATTTAGCGTAGTGAGATTCATTTCTCTTTTGAAATGAAACCTTTTGGAGGACCGAACATTGAGACTTTTGAATGGGAGAAATTGATTTCCCCACAGTTTCACTATTTGGTTGTATCAGTTACGAGCTAGTGAGTTCCCAAGGTGAACAAAAGACAATTTTTGGAAGCACCAACCATGGAATTTCCCATCATTCCCAACATGGTTCTGTCATCCCCTTGCTTAGGTAGCACCCCTGTATGTAGAGCCTCCTGCTGATGCTTTAAATACATTCCTTCTCTCATGGAAGCCACATAATCATCTTGCCAGAGAGCTTAGGGGACATGTCCTTGGCCACAGGGCTAGTAAGTAGGAGAGCTAGGACTGACACCAGGGGCCTGAGGGCTACACACCCTAATACTAATGGTTTCACACTTTGTCCTTCAGAGGTACCTTGGGACACTGGAAGGTCTGAGAGAAACAGGGCTCAGGCTAGCCATCACTCCTTGCAGAGTGTCCCCTCGGTTTACCTTTTTTATATATGGTGGTGTTCCTCAAGTTCAGAGCTTAAGAAATTGATAGCACAACTTAGATGCACAAGGAAAAGGCAGTTTCTTTATTTGATCTGTAGCTATTTGGGTCCCCATTCAAAGCCTCATCTGATGGTAACAGAGAAGAGAAAATTAGATAAGTGTCCAGAGGAGTTTAATTTTAATTTAATCTAAACATTTATAAGGGTTTTTGTTTTTGTTTTTTAAGGTCCACTGTTTCAGAGAACTACCTTACCCCCCTTTCCATCTTTGGAAGCCTTCTGGGTGTGCTGGGGGGAGGGGTGGGTGCCTTTCCTGTCCACAGCCGGGGCCATGCTCTTTGATGGCCTGGATACCAAGCACCCAGATACTCCCCAATGCTGAAACAACTGGGCTTCATCCTTTCAGCTCCAGCAGGCTCCTGGCAAAGATCCCAGGCAGAAATGGCCTCCTTCTCACGTAACCCTTTGGAGGTCTGGCTATGATTCCCCTTTGTGACTGGTCCAAGCAGCCAGCTCTGCAGTCTTTATTAATGGAGAGACACCTCAGCCCCAGGAAGAGGACCCCCTCTGGCTAAACTGGCTGCTTAAACCAAGTTAGACAATAAGAATTTCCTTGCTGGTCTTCATAAATCTGTTCTCAGAAAAGTTGTGAGCAGAATATCCAGTTACACATAAACTAAGAATGATTGTTTTTCCTCATTTGGTGAACCAGCAATTTGATTATGTTTGTAATTGAGGTGAACCAAAATATGCAGAGTGCTAGTACCAGAAAGTGCCTTGAAGGCCTGTCCATGTCCTTCCTCCCCCCCATGCAGGATGAAGAACGTGAGGCCTGGAGATGAAGCCATTGGCCATGGTCACATCCCATTACAGGAAAGGTAGAGCCTGACTGAGGTCTCCAGAAATCAGGTCCAGTCCTGCACAGCCCTGCCCCCCATCAGTGATAAACCTGCCTCAGTGAGAATGGCTAAGTCCCATCCCTAGCACTGGGGCATGAAAGTTAGACACGCATCCACTTTTATGAAGTTAACCCATCTGAGAAAATACCTGTGATTTTTTTTGACACATCCCATTTCTCTAAGAAATCTCTTGATATGAAAGGGATTAGGTACATTTCTCTTTGGGTGATCTGTCCCTAAGTCTCTGACATTTCTGGAAGGCATCTGAGTGACCAAGGTTGAGAAGAAAATGGCGGTGTGCAAACCTGCTCATAAATTTTTTTTTTTCAGTTCTTTATCTCTATTCGCTGCAGCTTTAAGATAATGCCACCTTTGGGGAGCATGACAGATTTTCAGCAGAAAACATATCCAGTAATGAGAAACATAAAAAAGCACTTCCATGAATACAAACTTGTTGCCTAAATATTGTATCTTCAATTTCCTCCCAGTGAATTATCCAAAATAAAATGTAAAAGTGATTATTTTGGGAATGAGAGATCATGCTTTGGGGGTGGAAAGGTGGGGGTGGGTTTTCACAAAGATATTAAATGGCTATTAAAAAACAGGAGAATGTTCTAGATTAGAAGTGCCTTTTCTCCTACAGTGCAGACTACTGACCCTGGGTTCCTATAGGAAACAGAGCCTGAGGGAAATTTTATGAGCTGTGGCCTCATACAGGAAGGTAACCCTGGGGGAGCAAAGCAGGGAGAGAAAGAGACGGAGGTGGAGCTCAGTGGGGTAGGATGGGAGGACTCTGTGGAAGCTTGTTGTGCGCATTTGTTTTCTTCTCCAGATGCACACACTTGCCTGGCTTTCAGGACCATGGGATTCTTTGATGACTTGTGCTGCTCCCAAGACCATGGAGTCAGAGGCCTCCAATTCTACACCTCCTCCTGGTCAGAATCCACCTCACCAGGCACCAGCAACCCCTCATTTCTCCTGGGTTGGTTACCTGCCTTCCCAGGCAGCCTGTGGGGAAGCCCTAGTAGCAGTGACCTATTCCAGTAATAAAAAGGTATGAGGGTCTCTCACTGGGGATTGTTCTGGGTTGAACATCTGAAGTCAGATGTTGACTTCCTAACAACCTCCCCTCCTCCCACCTCAGAACCTGACCTTATTTAGAAATGCAGTTGTGGATGTGATTAGTTCAGTAAGATCATACTAGAGTAGGCTGGGTCCCTAATCCAATATGACTGGAGTTGTAATAAAATGGGAAAATCTGGACACATTTACACATATCAAGGGAAGACAGTATGAAGAGACACAGAGAGAACACCATCTATGAGCCAAAGAATGACTGCCTGAGGCTACCAGGAGTTAGGGACAGGCATGGGACAGATTCCTTGTCACAGCCTACAGAAGGAACCAATCCTATAGACATCTTGACCTTGGACTTCTGGTCAACAGAACTGTGAAACAAAAAACATCTTTGTTTAAGCCCCCCAGTTTGTAGTACTTTGTTCTCTGTTAGGAAATTAATACAGGGAACTTCCCATTTCCTACCCCCATCCCATGGCATGCCTCCTCTAGCCTTCCTCTATTTTGTTTAAATCTTCCCCTTTTAAAACCATATTATCCTCAAAGAAGCTTCACTTGTACTGTATCAAGGCATCGTCCCCCTCCCAGAGGTATCTGCATTGAAATTTTATGTCATTGTGGCACAAAAAGTATTATCCCCTGTCAAGGAAGAAATGAAGCAGGGAGGTCAAAAGCATAGATTTGGCAATCAGAAAGAACATTGCTTACCGTTCACTCACGGCACAACTCGGGGAAAGTTCAAGGGCCGTGAATTCCTTGTCTGTTAAGTGGGACATTGATGTTCCTCACTTTGTAGGATTAAGTGAAATTGTAAAAGTAAAACACTTAGCACAATTCCTGACACATAAGCCCCTCAGTTAATGAGAGCTATTAATAGTAGGAGTTATTAGGGGAGTTTCCGGCATTGAGGAGCAGTGGTTGGCGAGTACTTCTGGAGTCTTTTCAGCTCTCTGAAATTAGACCAGACGGCTGTCTACTCAGTTACATAACTCTGGAGCCACTGGTCTCGTCACCATGAAGCCAGATAACTGCATGACCCTTATGTGACATGGAGTTTAAAAACATACAAGATTTTAACATTGAAATGATAGGGTTTGATAAACCACAAGATGTAAGTGATACTCAAGAAGTCAGTAATGTCTCCTGTATCTTCCAGAAGGCAATGGGGAGGTCTGCAAATACAGGTCAAGTATTAAGGGCCAGTGATACCCAACACGGAACTCAGAAGACATGTCTCTCTTTCTCATCACCCAGGTGACCCAGTGCCAGGGTCCTAGTCTCTTTGAGCTTTAGGTTTCTTGCCTGTAAGGTCTCATGGAGGATGGTGTGGTTGTTGACAAATATTTTGTGAAGTATTTATAATTCCCCACCTTAATCATATCAGGTTTGTCCCCTATGACTCGCTTTGACCAATTGAAAGTGAGCGGACACCACGGCCCTGCCCTCAGGTCTTTCCCTGCCTCTGCTGTCATGAAAGTATATGATAAGCTGGAGTTTCTGTCGGCCTGCCCTGGGTATCTATGATAAGAAGTTCACCTTACTAGTCTGAGGTGGGTATGGACCATAAGCAATAATCCGTGCTATTTTAAGATAGTGAGAATCGGGGTTATTAATTTCCAGAGCACGACCCAGCTCTTCAGGGCTGATGCAGGTGGAAATCATCCATCCGCATCACAGGGCTCTGATGAACAGCTTTGCAAATACAAAGTGTGCTGCAATCCCAAGACAATAGATGAGGCAAAAAAGGAACTTTAATTTCCATGACATATTCCCTATTCCCATCAAAGAAATTATGTGATAAAAAACTGAGTGTTAGTAGAAGGGGAAAAAACCCACTGATTGGCCAACCTTCTTTCTCTCAAAGCAGAAGAAAGAAGGAAATACGAGCAGAATTTCTCACAAGTGATAGAAAACAGAGCACATTGGGAGCTTGCTTAAATCAGGCTGTTCTCCCACCAGCTAACTCAAGTCTCCACATTTAATTTTTGCCTTTTCTGCATGTCTCAAATGCCTGCAAAGGCTACCTGAAAATCAGACTTCTCTCTCTCTTTTCTTTCACTAAACTGCCTTTGTTTATCTTTAAATCTTTCTTTTTTTTAAAATTATGTTCAGTTATCATATTCATGTTTCTTTTATATTTGAAAGGAAACCCATCAAATATGCATAGGAAGTCCTAATTTTCTAGAGAAGAAAAGAAAAAAAAGGAAAGAAAGAGAGAAGGGAGAGAGGGAGGAAGGGAAGGGGGAAAGAAGGAAGGAGAGATAGACCAAAGGGAAAAAGGAAGAAACAGAAATCAATTATTTAGAAGGTATTCATTCATTCCCTTGTAAAGTACATAATATGCATTATTTATTGTATAAAGAGGTAACATGGGCCTTTTTATCCATGTGATTCATTCACCAAGTGGTCCATTTACCAGAACTCCTAGAAGAAACTACCATTTGTTATCCTCAGTGAAGAAGGTGTTAGCAAGGGACATTAAAGGACAAAAAAAAAAAAAAAAACACAATTTACCTAGTATTTTGCTTTCATATTTATATTTGAATAGGTGGATGCCCCAAATCCTGGTAATTCATTTCAACATGACTAATGAAATCACACAGAAGACTTCACCCAGAAGTACCTAATTTCCTCATTGTCTATCCTGTTTCATTCACTCCAGAGGAAAGATATTAACTCACAGATCTTTTTTCCCTGAAGGTCCCCGAGGGGATGGAATTGCTTTTTTTCTTTTGAAAAATGTCTCCCATTCGACTTGCACCTTGCTGGGAACAAGGTATCATTTGTTTTAAAAGAGAGGGAGCCTCAAGTCTCCTCTCTTTACAATCTTTGCTGAGTTATAGGTTGAAATTAAAAGAAAATAAATGATAATAATGTTAACCATGAAGGCTGCTATTACAGAGAAACTGAGCAGGAGAACCCCGGAGGAATCGTAGCTCAGAGATGGGCTGTTTTAGGACATCAGTCAGTCCTGGCCTGTGCACTTGGAAATGTGCAGTTTCTGGAATGAATAGGCAAGGCCTTTCAGGAAGGTGTGGGACTCAACTGAGTTCCTGGGCCACTCTCATTTGTATTAAATTACTTCTTTTGAGGGGTTGCCCTTCTTGACCCAGACATAAAAGATGTCTCCTTATTTAAATCAGAATACAAAATTGACAGTTGATCTGCATCTTGCAAGTGGAAAAAGAACACGTGGACACAAGTAGACATCTCACAGGGGTAATCCTTCTTCTTTTGGAGATACTGAACAAAAAGCAAGGTTGATGCTTCTCTCATTTGGCCTCCAGAAATTGCCTCTGAAGAACTTGCACAAGGAGGCCAAAAATGTGGAGAAGACAAGACACAGACTAGGAAAAAATATTCACAAAATTCATACCTGATAAAGAAGTGTTATTCAAAATATACAAAGAACTCAAGCAAAAACCAAAACCAAAAACATGAACAACCCAGTTAAAGACTGAGCAAAAGATCTGAACAAACACCTCACCAAAGAAGATATACAAATGACAAATAAGCATATGAAAAGATATTCCTCATCATACGTTCTTACTGAACTGCAAATTAAAACAACAGGAGCCACCAATATACACCTATTAGAATGGCCAAATCCAAAACACAAACATCACAAAATTCTGCTGAAGATGTGAAGCAACAGGACCTCTCATTCTTTGCTAGTAGGAATGGTGCTGCCACTTTGAAAGACAGTCTGACAGTTTCTTACAAAACTAAACATACTCTTACTATGTGATCCTGCAATCATGCTGCTTGGTATTTTTTTACCCAAAGGAGTTGTGCAAAAGCCTGCATGCCAATGTTAATAGTAGCTTCTTCATAATTGCCAAACCAATATATCCTTCAGAGGTGAAAGGATTAACTATAGTACTATAGTTAGACTTTCAATATAGGTGAAAGGATTAACTATGTTCCTCCACAGGATGGAACAGAACTGAGAGCTAAAAAAAAAGGGGGGGGGGCGCTATCAGGCCATGAAAATACATGAAAGAATCTTAAATGCATATGACTAAGTGAAAGAGGCTAATGTGACAAGGCTAATATGGTATGGTTCCAACTACATAACATTCTGGAAAAGGCAAAATCATGGAGACAGTAATTAGGCCAATGGTTTTCAGGGATTCAGGAGGAAGAAGAAATAAAACATAGAGAAATTTTGAGGCAGTGAAACTATTCTGCATGATACTATAATGGCAGACACGTATCATTGTACATTTGACAAAACCTAAGAATACCTAACATCAGGAGTGAACCAGAGTGTAAACTGTGGACCATGGGTGATGATGCTGGGTTGGTGTGGGCTCACAGGTTGTAACAAATGTTCCACTCCAGTGGAGGATGCTGGTAATGGGGAGGTTATGCATGTGGTTGGGGGGGCGGGCAGAGGAACATGGGAACTTTTTTCACTTTCTGCTCAATTTTGCAATGAATATAGAACTGCTCTCCAAAATAAAGTCCGTTAAACAAGTGCCATCTTAGATTATGAGCTACCTTTACCTTTGAGTCTTCTTTGCTTCCAAAAACCAGGTTTCTCAACTTTGAAGTATTTTTTCCCCTAATTCCATAAAACTTTCAAACATACTAGAAGCTCCACCCCCACAAATTCTCCATTTAATTTTTAAAGAATTAAATCATTGGGTGATGCTCTAGTAATATGGTATTTCACTGATAACATTTCTTTTTTATTTTGTAAAATCTAAAATCTGTATTTCTCTTAAAATAGATGGCTATCTTAAACTTGTCAGTGCTTTTTTGTTATTATACAAAATATTAAGTATAACATATAACACATTTAAAGATAATATATAATACTTTATTATATAAAATATACTTATATAAAATAATAATGCATCTTACAGTTCGCATTTTAGATTTCACAAAACATGGTAAAACGGTAAACCAAAAATGTGCATCTTTAGCCCAGTAATGAAGACAGACTGAATAAAGAGTCATGCAAACAAAGTTACAATAATAGCTGTGATTGGTGCTTTGAAAGGATGGTACATGGTGCTGTGAGAAATCACTGGGGAACTAGGAAAGGTTTCTCGGAGGAAGTGGCAATGGTCTGAAGACTAAGAACTGCAGAAACAGTGAAAGTGAGCTAGATGAAGAAGAGGATGAGGAGGCAGCGCAGAGAATCTGGGGCATGGAAAGGTCAGGGCCTAGAAGGAGAACAAGTGACAAGGGACAGTGTGATGTGCAGTGAGCCTGGGGAGGTGGAAAGGCTCCTTTGAAGCACCAAAGTGAAAATGTCAAATAAACAGTGGATTGTACAGGTCAGGAACTCAAGGGGATTTCTGGGATAGAAATAAAAATTGCTGAGTCATCTGAATCAAGGTTGTCATAAAAGCCCTGGGTAGGATGACATAACCAAGAGATGGGATTCTTGGGCTGCACTTTAGAATCTTCTGGGAGGCTTTTAAAAATCTCAACGGCCAGGCTGTCCACAAAACTAATGAAATAATGATCTCTGGTAGATCCCAGAATCACTTATTTTTTTAAGGCTACCCATGCGATTCCCTGGGTGCAGACACGTTTGAGCACCACCAGCCTGGAGAGAAAACAGAGCAGCAAATGAGAAGTCACTAGAAAGAAGAGTTGAGAATTCTGATATTTAATAGCCTGGTGGAGGAGAAAGAAGCTGCGAAGGAGACAAAGAAGGAATGGCCAGGAGATCCGTGGGAAAATTAGGAGACTGTTGAGTCACAAAAGTTAAGAGGAAAAGGAAGCAGTTGTCAGTCAGCAGTGCTGAATGAATCTGAGTGAAATGGGTAAGGACTGAAAGCATCCTTTGGGACCAGTCACAGGGAGGTCAATGTCAACCTTTGCAGGAGCTGTCTGTTGGTATGATAAGAGTCAGAAGCCAGATGATGCTGAGGACAGAGGTGGAGGTGAGAATACCAAGGGACAGCTTTTAGAAATCTGGCAGCAAAGTGGAAGGAGGTTGAGGAGATCATGGGATAGAGAAAGCTGTGTCTTGTTTTTGCAAATGAGAACTGAACATGTTTGAAAAATAAAAGAACAGCTCCAATACACAAGAGACAATAGCATGCATTTCCTGAGAAGCTGGGGAAATGAAAACCCAGACATGGATGAAGGGGCCAGATTTGGACAAGGAGAAGGAATGGTTCCTCTGCGGTAATGGGAGGGAACGGAAGTCAGGTGGGAGACACAGAAGTCAATCTTCATGTGCAGGAGTAGGAAGAGAAAGGAGTTCTTGTGCAAATTTCATCTTGCCTATGAAAGCAGCTCAAAAATTCCTTATTAACCCACATCCTTAGTTTGGCTTCAGAAGTTAACATTTCTCATCAGGCCAGTCTTCTGCTTGGGCTGCTTTCCATGTGTGCTAATTATATTATTGACTGGCATTTCCTACAACAATCCCTGCTCATATAACCACCACTGATTCATTAAGTCATGTGAACAGGAGCTAGTTCTTAGCTGACTAATTAGGGGTCATATCCCTAAAGTTAAAACACATACACTTAGCCAACAAAGGGCTGTGTGGTGCCCACCCAGCACCAAATATTGCATTGACTGCTGAGGACAGAAAACAGAAACAAAAACAAGATGGAGAATTTGAAATTCCCACTCACTATGCCCTTATCCCAAGAGACTCTTCATCTAGATGGAAAGCTAATGGCTAGTAAGTAACTCACAATGATTAAAGAGTCAAATCACTGTACAGGTATTCTAGGCCTTTTAGCACAGTTGTTTCAAAGGCACTATCCCAAGAGGAGCTTGGCTTCATGTGTGGCTGCTCTTTGGGGCATAAGAGCTTTTGAGAATGAGACACTTTTCTTTCTTTTCTTTTTTTTTAAGATAGAGAGAGAGGGGAGCACCTGGGCGGCTCAGTGGGTTAAGCCTCTGCTTTCAGCTTGGGTCATGATCTCAGGGTCCTGGGATCAAGCCCCGCATTGGACTATTTGCTCAATGGGGAGTCTGCTTTCCCCTTTCTCTCTGCCTACTTGGAATCTCTCTGTGTCAAATAAATAAATAAAATCTTAAAAGAGAGAGAGAGAGAGAGAGAGAGAGAGCAGTAGGGAAGCGATAGAAGGAGAGGAAGAGAGAGTATCTCAAGCAAGGCTCCAGGCCCAGTGCAGTGTCTGATATGGGCCTGGATCTCACAACCCTGAAATCGTGACCTGAGCTGAAATCAAGAGTTGGATACTTAATTATCTTGAGCTACCTAGGCACCCTGATAACACAGTACCTCTAAGGGAATTGTTACCCAAGCACTGAAAGCCTTTATTACCAATGTTTGTTGGAAAGGAGGGCAGTAGTAGTTTTAGGCTGCTCTAGAAAATCAGACAAAAAATTACTTCCTCACAGAATTAGAAAATCTCCTGGTTAGGAGAATCCTTAAAGGTGATCTTCTCTAGTCTACCATCTAAAGGTTGAGAGTCTCCACTGGCTTGAGGAAAAGATGGTTGGAGGCTGATCGTAGAAGACTAGGGGTTGGGGGACTAGGGACAGGAGCTGGAGGAGGGGAGGGACCTCAAGGAGGAATGCTAGACAGGGAGAGCACACTCCTAGCCCACAGGCCACCCCTCCTCCTACACACACATATACTGGACTTTCTTTCATTCTTTTTTCTTCTTTAGCCCAGTTGGGATTACAGTCAATAGAAAATGATTTTTTATTTTTATGAAACAAAAAGAAAGTATTTTCCTGTATTATACTTACTTCTTTGCACATAATAAGCACATAATATTAATAACTGAATAAAATAACAACCCCAATGACCTTCTCTGCCAACTGATAAGTGAACTAAATATAAGTATATAAGTATATATATATATATATATATGTATAAATAATAAAAGTATAAGTAATATAAATAATAATATAAATAACATCATGCCCTTTTCCCAAAGTGGCCAGGACTGTTCACAAAATGAGCTTTGTCTTCTGTGCCATGAATTGTGGTAGAAGAATCAGAGATCATATAATAATGCCTGCCCTTGGAAGTTCATGGTCTATTAAAGCTACAACACAATGTAAATATTAAAACACAGTGATAAATGCTACTGTAGATGTATGGTTCATTGATCACTTTCCCTCAATGGGTGGGTGAGCATGGTCCAGCTGATGTGGGTGGGCCCAGATCGGGTACAGAAGCATAGAGCAAGGGTCAAGGCCAAGAGAAAGTGCCAAGATTTGCTGAATGGGAGGCCATGGGTTGGTAAGCCAGGGAAGTGAGTCTAGACCAGAAATGATAAGAAGGGGGGCATGAGATAGATGCCAGGAACTAGAGCAAAGCCCCAGAACTCAAACCCTCAGGAAAATGGGGCCTGGGAACCACAGTTCAATAGGGATACAGAGAAATATGTGGGTGAATATGGAAGCAGAGGGTTTTACCCAGTCTTGCCTTCCTGACCTTCCCAACATTTGGAACAGGCAGAATTGGCTCCATTTGAAACAGTGGAGTTGACAGATGAGAAAAGAGCATTCTGAAGTAGAAAAACTGAAGATTCAAAGAAAAGTTCCTGGTGGTTTTAGGTGAAGCAGATGTTTTAGAACTGCAGAATGCCTGGGGCCATGCTCTTTGGGGAGATGACTTCACATAGGGCCATCACTGCCAAAGCCTGAGATACCATGCTGTGAGTGCTCCGTATGAAGAGATGCTCCAATAGCCTTCAACTCTGTAGGGAAGACTCAGTTATGGACTAAGCGGCATGTACTCGTCACATGCTACTGGCTGTTAATACTCCCAGTTATAGATATGCATAATAAAGTTACACCAGTCTACAACTTTGAGACTTATAGATGGAAGTGGAATTGATTTGATTGATCAGATAATTCTTATTGATATAAAAGAAAGATAAGCTCTGGTTCCCCCTTCTTTTTAATGTGCCCATTAAGAACTTGATCTTTTTTGGAATGAGCTAGATGCACATATATCTTCACCAAGAAACAGAAAGTTAGGAATTCTCTTAGATGCCACGGACAGGACTTTATCATTATGAACTATTATGAACAGTGGTTTTAATAGACACCTGACCCCAAATTTTAATTATCACCATTAAGAGAGGCTTTGAATCCACTGTCCTAAAACTAAAGTTATTTTAGGAAGATGCCTAACAGAGCCAGTAATCCCAGAGCAATTAGCTGCATTGCTGTATCTCAAAGGACATTTCATACCTATTTTGTCTTGAAAAGTATTCCAAGAAGCTAAATTTATCAAATCTGGGCCTTGTTTGGGTGCTTGTGTAGGCTCAAATAATCACAGCCATGCTTTATGGCAAAGAACTGGAGTCTCAACTTTTCATTTTTCTATAAATTGAAGCAGACTCAAAATTACTTTCCAGATGAAATCCTGGGCCTGGTGGCAGGGACTTTCTAGCTCTCTTAAATCAAAACCGGAAATAGCCTTCCATTCAGGCAGTTTTTTTTTTTTTTTTTTTAATGATGTTTCAATTCTCAGAGGAGGGGGCTGATTCTCTCTCATGCTTAGCACTGAGAGCAGGCCCATCCCAGCAACCTATCAGGAGAGCCCATCTTGAAAACATGGTCAGAAAACCTTTGAAAGGCTCAGGTTATTCCTAAAGAGAATTAATCTGGTAATCGCTTCCTCTAGGTTCTGTGAATTTAATCTTAGTTTAAACCAGACAAGCCACCAGAGTATGCTTTGGTGTGATTCCTGCAGAACCAGTGTAAAAAGCAGTCCTGAAAAAAAACATGCTATGTTGAATATGAAGGTGATATTGATGATATTTGATATTCATCACAGTGCACAGTGTCTTTTGTAGGAAAACCCACCAAAGATTTCTCTCCTTAAGAATATGTGTATGTCTGTGTGCGAGTGTGTGTATGAGGTTCAAAAAATTTTAATTGAAGAGCATAATTTCTGAAAAATGCATAAAATAGCAGAGTTTGGCAGATGAACAATCTTGTGAAGCCCCATCCAGGTCAAGCACCCCTCTCTTCCTCCCTTCTTAATACTCTCCGTGCCCCTGGAAGGCAACTATCATCTTAACTCTTACTATAATCACTTTCTTGCTTTCCTTTATAATCTTAAACCTGTGTGTATTTCCTCAGAAATACAGCTTCTAAACACACATACTCTCTAATATATTGTATATATATCAATATCATGTAAGATTCATTCATGTTCCTGTAGTTTCTTCATTTTCAGAGTTCTGTATTATTCCCATGTCTCAAAGTACCGCAGTGTACTTATCCATTCTACATTTGCTAGGTATGTACGTAATCTCCTTTTAGGAGTTATGGAGAACAACGATGCTCTTGACAGTCTTATAATGTATATGGAATAGTTTCTTTGGGATATATACTTTAGACTATAGTTTCTGGGCTAAAAACAAATAAATATTCTATACATACATTATATACATGTATTTACTTATTTATAGAAAGTTTTCAGGATATATATATATATGTGTGTATATATATGTATATGTATGTGTGTGTGTGTGTATGTGTGTATATATATATATATATATTTATGAAGGACTATAATCAGAATATTTGGAATAATTTTCTATTGTGTTTCTCTTAATCAATGGATTGGTTTTACCATGTCAGTTTTGCTACTCTTTTAAATAGTCATGCTTCTTCTTCACACTGGTCACTCGAGAACTCAAAGCTACACTCACTGTCAACTGTGCTCTGCTGAGAGAGGTTTTGAAGCAGGGAGGTGTCTCTAGGGCTAGTGTAGGAAGAGGGTAGATAGAACGGGATATCCTGCCTACCCTTGTTCATCCAAGCAGAGCAGTTTTTCTACTAGGAAATACTACTGGCATGCAAACAAGTATAGAGGATAATACATAATTGTTTCTATACATTGTATATACTGGTTTCCAAACACATTTTTATTTTAAGAAAAAGCCTTTTAAGAGCTTTAAAAAAACGTTAACCTCTGATCTAACTCCCATAGATAGAAAGTACAGGGCTGGGATCAGAAGACCTGACTAGGTCAATCTAGGCTTGGTATAAGTCACGTCATCTCTCTGACCCTGTAGAGGAGCTCAGAGGACGAGATGATGTGGTCATCCAAAGAAATTCAATGAAGAGTCTTTAGTAAAATACCAAAAAGACTCGATGATAGCATAAAGGCAACTCTCAGAGAGTACTATGGCTCTGGGGGTCTAAGCTATGTACCTTGTTTAGGAATCTTGACATTAATATTTGACTGAGATTTTTGCTCTAAAATTTTGAAATCCTTTGGTCTAGGACATTGAAGGATTTTTTTTTTTTAAATCCATATTTTTCAGGGAATCTTTAATATAGTACTTAAGTATGCAGATTTGAAGACTGAATTCCAGTTCAATCCCTCTAAGGCTTAGGTGCCGTTTATGAAAGAGGCTAATGGTAATGCCTACCACATCTGGTGGTTCTAAGGATTAAAGGCAAAATGCGCAGCACCCAATCAGTACTACTGATATCAGATTATTCTAATTCATAGTCAACTCTTCTCCATTGATCCCATCATCCTCTTGGACAACATTTATATCTAAGCTGACATCCAACACTCTAATTTTCTACACTTGTAACTTCTTCCTTCCATTGGCATCCACCTGCTCTCTACATCAGACACACCACTACTCCTCAGCTGGTTATCAACAGGAACTGTATCATTTCTAAAATATCCTAATGGAGAATCAAAACTTCCCTCCTGTTTTTTTTTTTTTTTTTTAAACAACTGTATTAGTTAGAGAATTCTGGCTGCTGCAGTAGATTACACATACAATCTCGGCCTCTTACCACAATATAAATTTATTTCTTACCCGATTAAAGTCCCAGGCTGATGCCCTGATTTGTAGGCAGTTCTCATCCAAGCAGCAACTCAAGGACGCAGGCTCCTTCCAGCTGGTGCCTCCAATATCTCCAGCTCATGGCTTTCGAGGCTGATGAAGAAAGGGAAGTGCAGGGTGGGTTGTACATGGAAGGTTCTGTGGACCAGACCTAGAACAGGTGCCGGAGAGTCCACCGGCCAGAACTCAAACATGTGTTCACAAGAAAGACAGGGAGAAATAATCTATCTGTGGGAAGGAAGCAAAAACAAACAGGTTTGATAAGTGGCTAGTCAATCTCTGCCATCCTCTTATCACACCTAATCTTCCATTTTCAGCCTCATGGAGATCTATAATCCTTGAATCCTTCTTCCTCCTGACAGCTCTCTCCTCCATCCTCCTTTCGTAGAGCCTAGTCCCCAAGGCCTAACGCTTGACCCTTTCCATGCCATTAACTCCTTCACCCTCTTGTCATTTTCTGGTACATATCTGTAAAAGTACCAGCCACAGACAAATCTAAGCACTCTCATTCTCTGCTCCTATAACTGGCTTGCTGGCCGCTCCTAGGAGTGCATTACCTGCAGGCATGCACACAAGACCAAGTGGACTAAGGCCACGAACATTCATATTTTCCAACACCAACCAGGCCCCTGGTATTGCTACATTATTTCATATAATTCTAATAATCTACGTACCTCTTTTCCCCCAGTGACTATATTCATCTGTAAGTTCTCTAAACTGATTGCTATATATTCCAAGTTAAGTTTCAGTATATGATTTCACATCCAACATCATGGGGAAAATAGAAGGTAGCATCCTGGCCCCACAGAGATCATTCACTATATAGCTTTTAAAAGATGCAAGTATTCCCCTAACCAAAGTATTCCCAAAGCTTTGGTGAAGAGAGTGTCTTTTGGGCCTTATCAGGGGACGTGCAGTTAAGGTGTGGTTTTGTGAAACTTACTGGACAAATCCATCCTAAAACTATCACCTCCCTAGGCCTCTGAATTCCTTCCTCTTCATTATAACAAGAAAGTTCTGGCAACTATTTTCATTTAGCAATGCCCACTATTATTTCTAGGTCTTAGGCAACTAAGCAAATTGGTAGAATATACTGAACCAACACACTTTATTCAGAATCTCTGGTTGGTTCTCACATATTAACAAATTCAGTTGCATTTATAATTGTGTTCCTCTTTCCTTGGTCTTGTATGTTCAGAATTCTTTCCTGTTAACCTTTACTAGAATTTTGCTGAGATAATTAGAAAATTCTTATAATACCATTTGGTGTGAAAATAATCTCCTCTTGGGTTTAATTGTATAATTGGTTCCCTGATATACTCTGGGATATGGCTCTAGATAAAGATGCTGGCAGGGGTTGGGGACACGGGTGCAGTTGAGAAAAAGGAGAGCTGTCTCCTTAGTCAGTTATTGCAAAGCTTTTAGTAAGAAAAACAGCTTCATCGGGTGGGGGAAAGAGCTGCTTTGCATAGCAAGGAAGGTTCAGGGAAAGGGAGAGCTTAGAGGACCCTAAGCCACCTATGATGGCTAACGTTGTATGTCACCTTGACTGGGCCATAGGATGCCCAGATATGAGTCCAGGCGTGAGTCCAGCCAGACGTGAGTCCACAGTGTGCCTGTGAGAGTGTTTCTGGACAGCATTAGCATTTGAGTCAGTACACTGAGTCAAGCAGATTGCTCTCCCTAATGTGGGTGAGCCTCTTCAGACCCACTGAAGTTCCCATTAGAACAAAAAGCCTTTTTTTGTAAGAAAGTAAGGGAGAGTTCGCTCTCTCAACCTGTCTTTGAAGTAGGAAATTGATTGTCTCCTTTCTCAGTCAGACTAGAACATAAACCATTGGCTCTCTTGGGCCTCCAACTTGCTGACTACAGAGCTTAGGACGTCTCAGCCTCCAAATCACGTGAGACTGTTCCTGACAATAGATCAATCTTTCTTTTACTCTCTAAGTAAAGAGAGAGAGACAGAGAGAGAAAGAGAGAGAGACTACCCAGACTAATACATCATCCAGCTCTTCCCATTGGTATCTGTTTCTCCTGGGGACTCACCTCTTTTTTTTTTTTTTTAATTTATATTTTATTTACTTTCGGCATAACAGTATTCATTATTTTTTCACCACACCCAGTGCTCCATGCAATCCATGCCCTCCATAATACCCACCACCTGGTATCCCGACCTCCCACCACCCCCCCCCACCGCCACTTCAAACCCCTCAGATTGTTTTTCAGAGTCCATAGTCTCTCATGGTTCACCTCCCCTTCTAATTTCCCCCAACTCCCTTCCCCTCTCTAACTCCCCATGTCCTCCATGCTATTTGTTATGCTCCACAAATAAGTGAAACCTCTTTTCCGAGGTATATCCTCACTTGCACATAGGACACTTAGTAAAGTAGCAATATTAACAACTTTGTAATTCAGCAGTTTGCAGGAGCAAACTGTGGTGTTTTGTTTTAGTCTTTCAAACTTACATAATTAGACTTCGGTAATTCCTGATTTTCAGCTTATATCTGAATTAGAAATTTGAACTTGACATTCTCTCTGTTAAGTTGTCCAGTTCAAATAGAAGCAATCATCCTGTTACAGAATATGATTTTATCAAGCTTTCTATAAAACTATATGGGAGCTTTGTCCCCACACTCCCAAACCTTATCTTCATTCCATTTCAGGTGACTGCAGCTAATAATTAACTCATAATTAACTCCATGCCATGATTTACTCAAGTCCCACTACCTCATATACCTGGTACAGTGCCTTTGGCCAGGTAACTAACTGATCCCACAGTCACCCACTTCCTTGCTGTGTGCAACCTCTCTTGGGGCCAATTTCCCTATAAGTCCAATTCTTTTGGCTACAAATAAGAGTACCCTCACGTGCCTAACTTTAGAAATCAGATATTCCAAGGTAGTGTGGCTTCATGGTTAGATATTTCAGGGGCTTGAATACAACCCTAATTCCCAAGTTCTCTCTAGCCTTCCACTCTGTCATCCTTAACACATCAGCTTTGCCCTTGGGGCAGTTCTCTTGCTCGTCACAAGATGGCTGCTGCAGTGCCAGAGAGCACGTGCAGATGTGGCAAAGTCTGACAGAAGAACACAGAAAATCTTTCCCAGGAGTATTCCTGGGAAAGTACCCCATATCTTATTGGCCAGGATTGGGTCACAACCTGTGAATAAACCAATCACTGATAAGAAGAATGGAATTCCGTAACTAATCAGGAATTGTCTTTGAGAGGGAGATAGGACCACCTGCTCCGGGTGTGTGGCTATACAGAGGAGAGACAGCAGAACAAAATCCAGGCTCTGCCATCCCAGAAGAGTAGGGAATTCAGGCTGAGCAGGTAACCAACAGTGTCTGTGTCAATGATGATGATTACGGACAAAGGAAAGAAAATGGTCAACACCTGACTTTTTATTCTTGCCACCTGGTGTCCTCCCGGATGACAGATGAGACCTTGACTCAGGAAAGTGTCATTAGTGGGGTAGAAAGACGGATCAAAAAGGGTAAGGAACCCTTCACTCCCACAACAAATATCTCTATATCCAGAGGGAACAGAGAAAGGTAATTCCCCTGTGAGGAAGGACAGTTGGTCTTAGCACTGCCCTGAGTGAAGCTCTCAAGCTACTCTAGAATCCCAGTGACCTGGACCCAAGAAAATAAGGCTGAGCACCCCCACGTCAGAGCCTCCTACTCCTGCTTACAGGAATATGTCTAGTCTTATAGTTCATCCAAAGGAAACACAGCATCCCCACATTACAACACGAAAAATCAATATACAGAGCAAAGAGCTCTCAGGCCTTGGGACAGGGCCCAGTTGTAGGCCCACTGGGTCCTGTGACTTCTCTCATACTCTCAGCTGATTTCCAGGAGGCAGCAGTCACTATCCAGAAAAGGACAAATCATCATACTTTCAAAGCAAATGAAAAGAAAAGGTGCGGAATGGTTGAAAAAGTGAGACCCTTTCCTCTTTAAACACCCTTCACATTCTTCTTTGATCTATTGAGAAGTCTCCCCCCAGGATGCCTTCCATTGTCATTAAACTCCTGTCACCTATATACACCTGGGGGCAGAGGGGAAGGTTATGGAGTGGAGGGAGAAGTCTAAAAAAGTCTGGCCCTTGAGGACAGACTGCAGGTGTCGACCACATGCACAACTTCCATCTCCATGTGGAAGCTCCTCGGAATCTTCTGTTCTATAAGGCTGTCAAGGAAGCTAGGACAATTTGTCCATGCCACCTCCCCTAGGCCCACACATGCGCCACCTCCTGTGTGCAGAGATGTGAGGCCAAGTCTGCTCTGCTCTGGGCTCACACTAGACAACACGGGGAACAACAGTCTGTCTCTGGAGGCTGGCTCCCCCCGAGCCCTTGCCACCTGCAGGGGAGGGAGAGCAGCATTTTCCAGTCTGTCTCACATCCTCTCCAACTTACCAGTTACCCTCACCACCTTCACTTCTAGCCCTAACCTCACACTCCTATCCAGACATCTCACCATCCCAAACTCTTTGGAGCACTTCTAGCTTAGCTGTTTTTGCATTCATCAGCTGACTGTGATTTTCGGGCCTTACAACAGTTCTGAGAGGTGGACAGAGATGGGGTTAAGAATGTATAATGATTCCTGACGTTCAGGGAGGAGGTGCCCTCTGTTCCCCAAGATCATGGTCAGTAAGTGGTGAATACACCAAGGCAACTGCTCCTTCTGGCACTCCAGAGCTCTGCAGGATTTATGGTCCTGGGCAAGAGCAACAATCTCCACATTATCACTGCCACAGTGGTAGAACATATCCGTTCAGGCCTGGAGAAGGCTTTAGAGACTGTTGGCCCTGATTTTGGTAATGATGACTTGGAAACACCCAGGAGAAGCTGAGCGGGCTGGGAGAACCTGGGACTCCTGAGGCCCCATCCAGTGCCCTTTGCTCTCTTTCTGTCCTCACACAGCCACCACATTGGGGCCCTTTAATTTCCAAGCTCTTTCTCTTTTACCAGGGGAAAGTCATTAACTTTATGAGCAGTAACTCCTGATTTTGAAGCCCTTCAATTTTAAAGCCATGGGGAGGAAATAATTAAACTGAATCCAAGTCACAGTGTTTAAAATGCTAATAGATACCAGGGCCTTTTTTTTTTCTTCTTCTTCTTCTTCTTTCCAGTGTGTTTATGAACAGAATTAATCACAAGCGCTTTCACCTTAGCAACCCACTGAGCTGGAGTTGGAACGAAACATTTTGTGCAGCAAGAATCCACTCAAATATTCAAATAGAGACTACTAGACTACAAAATATTCCATCTAAATGCATAGACCATTTTCCTGCATGGAGATCACAGGTTGGACCCGTTCATAAGCTCTTGGGGGCACGAGGCCGAGCTACTCAGGCAGGGAAACAAATCAGATCTGTAGACTCTGAAACAGGGTTGATGGAAATGAGCCAGCACTATACTTGGGGTCTAAAAATGTTTGCAAGAGGTCAGTATTTACCAGCCAAATGGAGCTTTTTGACCTTGCTTTCTATTTTAAAATGCCTGACCCTCTCCCTTCTGTTGCTAGAAGCATCTGCTGTTGTCTTGGAGAACAACCACGTTGCTTTTGGATATCTGACCTGGCAGGAAGGAAACCAGGCTGAGGGCTTATTGGGCTGGCCAGGTTTAACCCAGAGGAAGCCTGCTCTTCAGATACCTTCTCTGGCATTGTTTCTCTGAGTGACAAGCACAGGATATCCAAGAAGCTTCGGAATCTACTTGCAGAGGGTTGTTGGCCACAGGGGGCTGGAGGCAAAGCGAGTGGAAATACAGCTTCTTATACATCATGTCACTGAATGCTTCCAGCCGTACCGGGGAGGAAGCAATGCCTCCATTTTACAAATGAGGCAACTGTGACTTAGAGAAATTAAGTGGTTTGCGAAAGGTGAAAAAAATAAATAAAGGGGCAGAACTAGTTTCATATTCCAGAGCCCTTTCCACCATCTGACCCCAGTTAATATCCTCATTTGCTTTGAAAGTATGATGATTTGTCCTTTTCTGGATGGTGACTGGTGCCTGGGAATCAGCTGAGGATGTGAGAGAAGTCACAAGGCCCGGTGGGCACGTAAACAGGCTCTGTCCCATAGTCTAAGATCTCGGCCAAACCTGTGGGTCACTGGTGCGATGGAAGACAGGGCAAGGGTGTGGCTCTCACACTCAGCCCCTCAAACATGCCCCGTGGATCTGAGAACCAAATCCAAGCACTTGCCCTCAGCGCTGAAATAATCAGCCCAGATTATTTCTCTTCCTGTCCTGCAAAAGCTTTCTGTGTATTCCCCTCTGTGTGTCCAAGTGCTCCCCACCCCTGGCTAAGAACTTCCTGCCTCCAGCTTTCTGTGTTGGTCATCTTCCATGGTTCAAGGCAAGGCTAGTGCCCCCTTCTCGGAAAGCAGTTCCCCTATTGTTTCAGCCCTCCAGGTGGTTCTCTTCTCAGAGCAATGCTCCATGTCTTCTCTGAGCCACCTTAAGCCTCACACCTACCTTGACAGTGTCTAAGATGAAGAAACAGATTTAGATCATGACATGACTTTACTTTGCTGCTTGCAGCTGCAACTCCAGCCCACCTCTCCAGCCTCGTCCCGCAGTGCACTCTGGCCTTCTTCCTACACCCTTGAAAACATCAAGCTTTCTCCTATGTTAGGGACTTTGTACTTCCGTTTCCTCAGCCTAGATCCTTCTACCACCTGACCCCACAATCTTCCCATGCCAGAATTTTCTATTCATTCACAGCTCAATTTCCCCCTACAGGCAGACCTTCCTGACCACACTAAGTAGGCCCTGTACCCAAAGGCCCACTCTTACTCCCTAACCTAGGTGCCTGCTCTGCTTTCTTGAAGGCCCTTGATCCCACCTGACATTGCCTTGCTCACTGATTTCGTTCTTCACTTATCACCCACATGCCCCCTTGGATGTGTGTTTGGGGATTGCAAGGACCTTACTGACTTGTTCCCCACTGGCTCCTCAGTGCCCAGGACAGTGTCTGGCTTCATAATCATTTGCTCAATGGATAGGAAAGAAAGAAGGCACAAGAGAGGATAGAAAAAGGAAAAGTGGAGGACTGTGGCCTTGGTGTTGTTATATGATGCTGTATACCTTGGAGATCCTTCAGTACACATCATCTTAAGTCTCCCAACAGCGCTAAGAAATAGGTAAGATAGTTCCCATCTGCAGACAGAAACTACTAACACTGAGTACTCTTCAAGCACTTTGTTCTTAAGTGGAATTGAATGACACATGAAGAAAAAGAGAGAGAGAGAGAAAGAGAGAGAATTACAGGATAAGTTGCAGAGGTAAGATCTGCTCTCAGATAGCCCACACTCTTAACCAGCCCACAAAGGACACAGATTCAGAGAAGTTCGGTGTCTTATATATCATAAGGAGCTCAGAGATTTTGAATCCTTGAATACTGGGCTCCAGACCTCTGCTGCCCTTGCTTTTCCTTTTATAATATACCAAGTACCTAGATTAGGAATTGGGGGGCAGGGAAAGAAGAGGAGTTTGTGTAGGGAGAGGCCCTATTTCCCCAATGCACTCGATGTCTTCCCTTTGTCCCCCTCTAAATCCACTCTCCACCCTGCTCTGTGTTCTGGAAGACTGACCTGCAAGGATCACCCCAAAGAGCACCCTTGCTTTCCGGCTTCCAGCTGAGTTCAGTCAGCAGAGAACAGTGGGAAGGGCAAGGAAGCTATCTAATCCCTCCCTCCTTGGGAGAGCAAAGGGCACATCTCCTGAAAGGGTCCTCTACCCTCAAGGCTATTTTTCATCCTGGGAGTAATGATGGCACCCATCTGTGACTAGCCTCAGGTCCCTTCACTATCTGCTATCTCTGGTGGTTTCCCCTCCCTGCCTTAAAAAACAGTGGGTCAAGAGTCCTCAAATGACCCATGCGTATGTCATCTATTTGTGTCCCGTTAGAACTTGACTTACACACTGCACTCAGAGCTCTCCCAGAGCAGGGAGAGACTATAGCTGGCAAGCTTTTTGTTCCATGGACCCAGAGTGACAGAATAGCCCATACGTGTTCCCCAGTAGAAAGCTGTGTTCAGTGTACAGACAGCTTCTGCACTTGCATTTCTTTGTCTGCAAGAGGGACTAGAGCCCTTGAGAGCCGCCTTCTTGACCTAGGAGATTTCTCCATTAGGAGGCCAGTCTTTCATATTCCTATTTTTGAGTATCAAGCAATTGGCCCTTTGCCTCCTACAAACTTCCTTTTCAACAGATGTTTTTGTCACTCCTGTAACTGTTATGGTGACTATATATAATCTTATCTCTATCCAAAATTGTGTAGATTGAATCAATGTTTCCCAAGTATCCTCCAACAACAGCTATCTGATTCACCCCTGAATCTCTAGAGCCCTGAATGTCCAGAATGTGGTACATGGCAGCTTCAAGGAATATTTTTTAATGAATTGAGAGACTTCAGTGTGTTTTGATGAATAAGCAAAGGGAGAAGGTCCCTGTGGTTCTAAGAGTCCATTTCTTTAGGCTATTGAAATAGTCATGTAATTTCTAAACCCTGGGAAAATGCAGTGAATAAACATTTAGTGGACCCATGAAAAGGTGCACAAGCATTTCCCAAAGTTTTCCTCCATACTACACAAACCAATGCTGTTCTAAGCACCAGCTATACTTCTGAACAAGGAAACACAATCCAGGAAAGGGGATAACAATTGAAAAAGGGTCTGACTTCTTGATCTTAGTCTGTCACCCCAACATGAACAGATGCTTGGCTGAGTTCTCACTCGAGTCCACTTAAGAACAAGGGTTGAAATGTTCTAAACTCAGACTGGGGTGATGTACAATTCTGTAAATAAGCCAAGAACAATAAGATGGTACCCTTTCCGTGGATGAATTTTATGGTATATAAATTATATTTCAATAAAGATATTTTTTGGAAAAAAAGGAAACAAATCAACCTGAATATTGAACTCTTCTTCAGTGTGGCACAGCCATTATTAACAAGGGGAGACAAATCACTCTAAGACTATATACTGAAATCAGAAGAATATAGGCAATTTCTTATCAAAAGGGTAAATATGGGAGTGCTTGCGTGGCTCAGTCATTTAAGCGTCTACCTTTGGCTCAGGTCATGGTCCCATGGTCCTGGGATTAAGCCCTGCATCAGGCTCCCTGCTTGCCGGGGAGTCTGCTTCTCCCTCTGCCCCTCGCTACCCCACTCGTGCTCTCTTTCTCTCTCAAATAAATAAATAAAATCTTTTTTAAAAAGAGGTAAATATGTTAAAGACACCAAGCAAGACGCAGGGTGAGTGGCTACAGTCCACACCTTTAATTTTCAGAAGTGAGTCAAGCAATATGCTCAAGGTCACACAGCTAGCTAGGAGCAGAGCTGGTCTAAACCCAGAGCCCCTTGGCTGCCAGGACACGGCCCTTCCTTCTACACCCGCCATCATGCTGCACTCGTGAAACTTGGAAAAAATTTATTTTTGAACTCAAAAAGGGAGGATAAATAAATTCCAGAAAACTATAGATCATTAAATATGACATCAATCTGAATCTAATCGTAGAATGGATTTTAAAATATGTGGTATGTGAGCCTTTAGAAAAGCAAGGATTGTTATATGAAGTCAGCATGGATTATTAAGAGTGAGACATCCAAAACTGTTCTATCTGCTTTATGAAAATGATTCCAGTAGATTGGGGGAACGACGTAAATGTACTGTTTCTTGACTTAAGTGAAACATTTGATAGATTCTTTCATACTTTTGGCAAACGAGATGCAAATGTGACCTGGAAAATAGTGAACTTTGGGATATGCACTCAGGCATTGTAGCTGTCCATGTGAAAACTGCACACTGGCGTTAATCGAAATATTAATATAGCCTTGGGCTGCATTGATAGCAATAGGATCACCATATTTTGTGCTGTCTGATCACATCTGGGATTTTTTTAAAAGATTTTACTTATTTATGAATTTCATTTATTCATTTGACAGAGAGCACATTGTGGGACTCGATCCCAGGACCCCAGGATCATGACCTGAGCCACCCAGGTGCCCCACACATCTGGAATTTAAAACAGACCATGACACACAAAATATCTTTGCAAGAAGGTAGCACGGGGGTGATTTGGTTGTCTCTGAAAAACACGCCATGGCTCATAATGAAGATTAGTTCGAACTAATTCCTTTTACACACAGGAGAAGAGACTTGGGAAATTATGGTAACTGTCTTCAGATACTTAAAAGTTGCTGTATGAAGATGGATCATACTTAGCCCATGAGACTTCTGAGAGAGACATAGGTAGGGAGTAGAGTGACGGAGGAGGACTGGGTGGAATGGGGGAAATCAAAGCGACATTAACTGGCATAACTGAACTTAGTTTATGATCCTGGCCTCAAGCCTAAATACTCAAAAACATAACCCTAGATCAGGAGAGGTAGCTGAAAACTAATTATTTGCATGACATGGTCTTGGATCCATACAGAATTACTTTCACAGATACTAGTTTCTATTATGTTCTCAAGTTACACAAGGGATAATCCATAAAAATAAACCATATGCATGGATTGGAAAAATATGATTGAAAATGTCCCACATGTAGCTTCTTGTTCCCTATGTTAAGAACACCAAGAATAATTTCCTTTTGACCTAAGTTCCAGGAGAAACTCTGCTTCCTCTAGACAACTGAAGACCTCATTATCTTTCCTCTAGAACGTGTCTTCCCCCATCACCTGTCTCACTGTAATGTAGCAACACACACTGCTCACCAGCCATGCCCTCCAGACTGTCCCTGCTCCTCTGTCACTGGGTCCTGCTGGTTTCACTGCTCTAACACACTCTCACAGCTTCCCCCAGGGCTACCGCCTTGGCTTCAGCAGAGCAAATTATTCTAAGATAGGCAGGAGTCATCTCTCCACCAAAATCTTCTCACAATTACCCCAAATTTCCTCCTCAGTGAACACTACACTGGCCACCCTAGTCCAGAAGCTCAGCCTCTTCCCCACCTGCAGCCCTCCTGGTACCCCTCACCTCCTGTACTTGTCCTCTTCTTTTTCCATATAAATTACCATCTTCCAAAACACCATTTATTTATTTATTTACTTATTTATTTATAATTTTGATTATCAACTTTTTAGGTCTCATTTTAAAAGTCACTTAGCATTCTCATTTTATTTTTCTTTCAAGATTTTATTTAAATTCCAGTTAGTTAAATAAGTAACTAATGAATCATCGAACACTACATCAAAAACTAATGATGTACTATGTGCTGACTAACTGAACATAAGAGTAAAAAACAAAAACAAAAAAATATAGTGTATTATTAGTTTCAGGAATAGAATTTAGTGATCCATCACTTACGTATAACACCCAGTGCTCAGCACATCACATCTGAAGTGCCCTCCTTCATTCCTATCACCAATTTAACCCATTCCCCATCTTCCCTCCAGCAACCCTCAGTTTGTTCTCTGCAGTTAAGAGTATCTTGACTGGTTTGCCTCCCTCTCTGTTTTTATCTTATTTTATTTTTCCTTCCTTTCCCCTATGTTCATCTGTTTTGTTTCTTAAATGCCACATATGAATGAAATCATATGATATTTGTCTTTCTCTGACTGACTTATTTCACTTAGCATAATACCCTCTAGTTCTATTCATGTCAATGTAAATAGTAAATTTCATTCTATTTGGTGGCTGAGTAATATTCCATAGTATATATGAACCACATCTTTATCCATTCATCTGTCAATAGTCATCTTGGCTCCTTCCACAGTTTGGCTATTGTGGACACTGCTGCTATAAACATTGGGGTGCAAGTGTCCTTTCTTTTCGCTACATCTGTATTTTTGGGGTAAATACCCAGTAGTGCAATTGCTGGGTCATAGGGTAGCTCTATTTTTAACTTTTCAAGGAACCTCCATGCTATTTTCCAGAGTGGTTACTCCAGCTTGCATTCCCACCAGCAGTGTAGGAGGGAGGGCTGTCCTTTCTCCCCATGCTCACCAACATTTGTCATTTCCTGACTTGTTAATTTTAGCCATTCTGACTGGTATGAGGTGGTATCTCACTGTGGTTTTGATTTGGATTTCCCTGATGATGAGTGATGCTGAGCATTTTTCCATGTGTCTGTTGGCCATTTTTATGTTTTCTTTGGAGAAATGACTGTTCATGCCTTCTACCCATTTCTTTCTTTTTTTTTTTAAAGATTTTATTTATTTATTTGACAGAAATCACAAGTAGGCAGAAAGGCAGGCAGAGAGAGAGAGAGAGAGCAGGAAGCAGGCTCCCTGCTGAGCAGAGATCCTGATGTGGGGCTCGATCCCAGAACTCTGGGATCATGATCTGAGCCGGAGGCAGAGGCTTTAACCCGCTGAGCCACCCAGGCGCCCCCTTCTACCCATTTCTTTATAGATTGAAAAGTTCTTTATAGATTTTGAATAGGAACCCTTTATCTGCTATGTCAATTACAAATGTCTTCTCCCACCCTGTGGGTTCTCTTTTAGTTTTGTTGATTGTTTCCTTTGTTGTGCAGAAGTTTTTAACCTGATGAAGTCCTGGGAGTCCATTTTTGCTTTTGTTTCCCTGGCTTCCAGAGACATGTCTCCTAAGAAGTTGTTATGGCCAAGGTCAAAGAGGTTGCTGCCTGCATTCTGGTTTTATTATGAACTATTTCAGTCATACAGAAAATGCAGAACATATTATAATAACCATATGTGTAACCACAACCCAGTTTTGTTAAATCTGAACATTTTGTTACTTTTGCTTCACATATATAATTAAAAAAATATATTTGAAAGATTAGAGGGGCACCTGGCTGTCCCAGTTGGTAGAGCTTGAGATTCTTGAACTCGAGTTGGTTAAGTTCAAGCCCCATGTTGGGTGTAGAGATTACTTACAAATAAAATCTTAAAACAGAACAAAACCTAAGCAGATGATGCTTCCTGCATAGTCCTTGCTGGGTTCACTCTTTTCCCTCCCTTTCTTCCAGAGGTAACCACCTGAAAATGATCAGTCCCCTTCCTTTGCATACTTTGAGTTTACTGGCTATGATGTACTCAGAAATATTATGCATATTTAATATTATAAAATGGATATTGTACCATACATGTTATTTTGAAGCTTACTTTTTATACAGTGGTATTTTTTTAAGATTTTATTTATTTGTCACAGAGAGATATCACAAGTAGGCAGAGAGGTAGGCAGAGAGAGAGGGGGAAGCAGACTCCCTGCTGAGCAGAGCGCCTGATGCAGGGCTTGACCCCAGGACCCTGAGATCATGAGCCAAAGGCAGAGGCTTAACCCACTGAGCCACCCAGGTGCCCCTATACAGTTGTTTTTAATATTCATTCATATTCATCCATGCAGCTCTAATTCATCACATTTCCATTTCTTCCTGTCTAAAGGTAAGCTTCAAGAGCTCAGCAATCTTTTTCTAATTTTTTTTCAATGTTATATCCCAAGTAGCTAAAACAGTGCCTGGCACAAAGTACACAACCAAAAAATATTTGTGTGGTGAATGAATGAACAGTGCAAGTAGCGTATTAGGGAAAACAGTGAGCCGCTTTTGCCTGGCTAAAGAGGTAATATATGAATACACACACACACACACACACACACACAAACACACACAAAAGAGGTAGGATACGGTAAGAAAGTACTTACATGAGAAATGTAAATAAATCACAATATTAGTTAAATATACAAAATCCAGAAAAAAAATTCAAAGAAACAAGCATGCTATGAAGAAGGAGGAAGAGGAAGGAGAAGAAAAAGAAATCAAGGGAATTTCATATGTTAGAAATAAAGAGGGAACTCAGATATGGAGAATTAAAGAGCTCCAATGTTGCTATAGTCCTCAGGGTATCAGACAGGTATATTGGCTCTAGTCCCTGAGATTCAAGGTATTAATGCCTAAGAGGGAACAGGAAACATGGTCTCGGCCCACCCACCTATGGGGGTAGGGGAAGGATTGAACAGAAATCCCTGCATAAAAATAGAGCTTCAAAGGACTGCCTAACTGTTCAGGACAAACTAATACCATCCCTACCCCACAAGCCTAGGGAAGTGAAAAGGAAATATTCTGCCCATCCAAGACAGTACCTTGGCAGAAAAGAATCATTCTCAAGAGAAGAAACCCCAACTTTGTGCTTCATGAATAGATGTGGTCCAAACTTCTAATTGTCCTCACTGTGCAAGACCCTAAGCAAAGAGATTAACCAAAAATCTGGTCCTAGGCTGATAGATTCCTCAAGACGCTGGAAGAGGATGACACACAACCATCCTGAAGGAAGTGTCTACAGCCTAGCAGATATGGGACTCCCAGAGGAAACCTTTCCTGCCGCCATCAAGTCACTCTGCAAAATTACAAACTGGAGGCTGAAACAAAGTGCTAAAGATGCAAGATCATAACAGCATGATAAAACAGATGAGTCTGGAGAAGAACCAACTAGAATGCTTCAAAATGAAAGCGTTCAGTCATTTAAATGGTAATCTGAGAGAGGTAGAAAGAAGTGGTAAGAGACCAGTCATCTGGAACCAGATAACAGATTTTGTATAATACCCAAGGACGTCGGGACATTCTCCAGCAGTTGCTGAGTAGGCCTCAAAGGGGTATAAGCAAGGTGCTGATATGGTTACATGTATAGTTTAGAAAGAAAACACTCGGAACCTTGCAGTAGGCCAGAGAATTAAAACCAGAAAGACCAAGTAAAAAGATGTATCAGATAGGTATCATTCAATTGCAAATGACAGGAATGTCAATTCAAGCTGTACTTAGAAATAATAATATATCATTGGCTCCCTTAAATGAGAAATTTCAGGTCTGCTCTGCTTTGTGAACTGAAGGCTTGATCAACATGTTCTGTGATGCTGTCAGAGAGATGTCTGCGATACATGATCCTGCTGGGTGACCATCTTCCTTGTCCTGCCTGTGAGCTGTGGCTCCTCTGAATAAGGCCGACCTAACTGCCATGTTCCCCACACATGGTCTGTCACCATATCGTGTCCCGTTAACGTGTGTGTGACCTAGTATCACTGCGTGGTTATCCATCAAGCTCACTTGATTTGTGACCTGCACTGGGTTCACGTAGAGCCATCTAAGGTCACAAGAGTTCCAGAGCTTCTCTCTTGCTATCATTCTTTCATGTGTATATTTAAAATATCTTCTTTGTTCTTCTGCTAAGACAGAAGGCATCACAAAATGTCCATGTTTACAGTCGATCTGGATGTTCTGAAGTTCTCCTCTCCTGTCTTCAGTGACCTGGTGCTACCCTGGCTCATTTCCAGCCTCTCCAGTCTTCTCTTATTCCCCCCTGGGCTGCTACTCCAAGCTGGACTTGACTCTCTTCTCTCAGCAATTCCTCTCTATGATGCCCAAATCCAATAGCATCCACCAGCATGTTTGGGTGATGAACCCCAAATCTGTATTTCTTATCTCCCCTGAACCTCAGGCCTGCAGTCCTATTGGCCCACATTTCAAATTCATCAAGTACCAAATGTGACACATAACAGGTATTCATTTCATAAACCAGCTCTTCTTCCTCTTACATGTGTCTGTGATCTGCCCTTTGTGTTTATGCATGGAAACATCATTCCCAGGCCATCTGGGATCCAAGTCTAGGAGCCACCTCTGACTCCTCCTTCCCCTTAAGTTCCACATTCAAACTGTCACCAAGGCCTGACCAGCCCTAGGATGTGACCTGCCTTTACCCAGCTTTATTGCAGCTGTGAACAGGCTTTTGCCCAGCCCAGAACAGGGAGGGGGAGATGGTTCAGACAGAGATCTGACCTGAAGAATGATTCAGAAGGAAAGACTAACTGGTTTTGGGGAACCTAAATAGGGACCGAGGAACCAGTAGCCTAACGAGACTGTACAAAGGCACTCAACCGGACTGAAGATACCCACATATCTGTAAAACAGGTTCTTTGCTGGAGGGAGACGTGAGGGCTCAGAGTCAAGGAAAGTACTTGTGGTTATAAAACAAAACTGTGGAATTTGTGAGCAGAGGCTGGGACCTCTAACCAGTGGCTAGGACAGACAGCAACTCCAAGTGGCTTGTGGTTTTCCAGGGAGAGGGGTCAGGACCTCAGAAAGTCAAGATGTACCTCAGTGACAGAGAACAGAAGGGCTTTCCAGATTGGCCGGCCTCCTGAGCAAGGCGCTAAATCTCACAGAGCTGGGCAATCATAGGGAACAGCCGGCAGACCACTGTTGTAGGTTTCTCAAACAGGTTAATGCAAGTCCATGAAGAGAATACCCATCCTATTCCAGATCTTCCCAGAAGCACTAGGAGAAGGAGTGTGGTGTATGTAAGGGTGCCCGTTCTGACAGGACAGGATGTGCTCACGGCTTTTCTCCTCCACAGGATTGTCAGTCCTGAGCTGTCTCCTTATCTGTGAGGCCTACGGCTTCTCAGACTAGCTGCCTCCTTACTTCTTCATCTCCTAGGTCCTTGTTTTCATGGGGTACCCACCATGCTAGCTGAAAGGCTCTCCATTTCCTCGTGCACTTGAGCATGGGAAATATGATAAGAGGGAAAACACGGCTGACACCGGGTTGGGGCCGGGCGCTCCGTGGCTGTATGCTCAGCAGTGACAGGACCAGCTGAAGAAACACGTGCTAAAGTGGGGAATCTTTGGGCCAGCGATGCCAGGCCCTGCGCTCTAGGGTAAGACCTCTCTGAGAATAGAAAAGGAAAGCAACCTAAATTCTGCTGACTTGTGCACATTCTCAGTCAAGAGAGAGAAAAAAGAAAGAGAAAAGTAACATGTGTCAATTTAAAAATAACTGCTATTGAAGAAAACAGAACCATCTTTTCTGAATGTCCAAGAAAATTTTTCAAACTTACTGAATGTATACAGATTAAATCACTGACTAGTGAGTAACTTTTTGTCTTCTGCTTACTCAACCCTTGATAACCAAAAACAAAGTTTCTAAAGAGACTTTTAATCTACATTAGGAATGCAGAAATTCGCACAGTCCGTGATAATCAGAAGTTATTCATTACATGCTTGTTGGAAGGGAGGAGGGGTGAGGGAAGGCAGGAAGGGTACGTTATCGCCGTGATGCATAGATTCACGGCTGTCGGTCAGGAGTCTGATAAAGATGCATGGGCTTGGGGTGCCTGGTTGGCTCAGTGGGTTAAAGCCTCTGCCTTCAGCCCAAGTCATGATCCCAGGCTCCTGGGATTGAGCCCCGCATTGGGCTCTCTACTCAGCAGGGAGCCTGCTTCCTCCTCTCTCTCTCTCTCTGCCTGCCTCTCTGCCTACTTGTAATCTCTGTCTGTCAAAAAAAAAAAAAAAAAATCCTTACAAAAAAAAAAAAAAGATGCATGGGCTTGAAAGTCAGACAGACCTGAGTTCAAGGCCCACTCTGGCCAATTGCTGGCCATGTGAACCCCACCCTCTTCATCTGGAACATATTCCTATCCTAAAGGCAGAAAAGGACAAGGTCATGAGCATGAGCTTTGATGCCAGACACCTTGGGTTAGGTTAGAATAGTAGTTCTATCATGGACTAGCTATGGACTGGGGCGAGTTAATCCTCCTGTCTGTGATTAGTCTCCTCAGTGATGAACTGGGGAAAGATCAGACTCCCATGCTTGTGAGGTTTTGAAATAATTAAATAAAATAGTGAGCATAAAGCACATAAAATACATCTGACTCTAGGTTATTCAATAAATATTAGCATTATTATCATATCCTTAAGAAGGTAAGCTTTTGGAGAGCAGGGTCTTTGTGGATTTTACTTACAACTGTGTTCTCAGTGGAACCAAACACATAGTTTGTGCACATTACCCTTTTGTTGAATAAAGAATATCACATCCTCACAGGGTTGTTATGGGAGGTTACGATGTCTGACCCTGTAAAATGCCTGACACTGAGTAGCCACTCAATAAAAATTACGTTCTCCTTTCCCTGATCTCGCACAGTAATCCATACATCTACTTTCTAAAAGTTCTTTGGGAAAAACCATAGATTTTTTTTTTCCTTAGGTACATGAGTAGGTGGTATTTTCGCTGGCGTACAGAGGGCAGGGTTCTCTTTAGACTGAGGGAAACTAGTTATGTGGTTTTTCACTGGCTAGAGGGATTATCCATTCCAGGACTCATAGGTGAAGCACTTCTCTGCTGGAGTTTCCACCAGAGCTTCCCGGGGAAAGAGCGTTGGCCATGTGGGGCTCTGAACAGCATGGGAAAGAAAGGGATGCTGATTTCGTCACCAGGTTGTCGATGCATGAATATGAGACAGGCGTTTCAGATAGCTGCTTCATCAGAGATCCAAGCATGATGTCTCCTCGGCTTTGTGAAGATCACAGACATTACATTCTCCTCCACAGAGGCCAAACCAAACAAAACTAAACAAAAGTCCTTTCACTCAACAATTCCCTTCCACAAATGCAAATAAAACGAAACAAACCACTTCCTGTCTGTCTTCTTCAGTCTGGGCTGCTCTAACAAAATGTCATAGATTGGGTGGCTTCAACAACAAATATTTATCACTCACAATTCTAGAGGCTGGTAAGTCCAAGACCAAGGTGCTGGCAGATTCGGAGTCTCGTGAAAGCCTACTTCCTGGCATGTAGGCAGTGCCTTCTTTCTCTGTTCCTTACAAAGCAGAGAGAGCTAGAGCAAGAAAGGTCTCATCTCTTCTTCTTATAAGGACACTAATCCTACCATGGGGACTCCAACCTCACAACCTCATCTAAACCTAATTACCCTCTGAAGGCCCCATCTCCAAATACCACCACATTGGGGGTAGGGCTTCAACATATGAATTTGGGGGAAACACAATCAGTCTCTAACACTGTCACCCCCATTCTGAATCTTCAACAGAAGTTGTCTTTTACTCCAAGAGTATTAGAATATCAACATCTTAGAATGGAAGAAACTCAACTCCCAGAGGATGCAGGATATGTTGAAGGTGTTGGAATAAAGTCAGGACTCCTCTGACTGGGGGGTCATGAGTATCTGAATCCTGCCATTGACAAGCTGTCTCTCCTGTGAGATCCTGAAAGGAAATCGACCCAGCGCTGGCCCTGTCAGGCAGGACTGGTGGATCAAACCTAGCTACTGGTCTTTTAGAAACAAGAATGAGAAAGAATTTGAGGAAGGCATAGAGAAATAGAAGAAATAGAGAAATCAGAGAAATCTCAGGAAGAGCTATCTCAGAATTCTGTCCCTCCAGCTTCATAGAAGTAACAGAAGGGCTCTTCCCACCACATTTAGCCTTGAACACCCACCAGTAATAGCTAAGAAATGTCCCTGCCTTTGAGCGCCATTTATCCTTGGTGATGGAGAGGAATGAAATGCTGTGGCGTAACTCTGAAGAGGACTGAGAAAGAGGCCATGGTTTAGAAATCCTCTGGGTATGCCTGAGCTCAGTATGATAAAGAACAAAGAATTTAGAGTCAGAGAGACCTGGATGCATTCCTGCCTCTTCCACTTACTAATTGTATGCTCTTGTAAAAATCACTTCACTTCTTTAAGCCTAAGTTTCTTCATCTAAAAAAAGATAATTCCTACCACATAGAGTTGTTATGAAAATTAAATGAGATAACATCTGTAAAACTCTTGGCAGAGCATCTGGAGCAGGGTAAAGTGCTAAATAAAAGGCAGCTATTTTTGTCATTACACAAAATTCAGGGGTCACTTCTGCAGCATCCCTGACAAATTAATATCTAATTTCTGTTAGAATATCTCTGGAGACAATGTGCTCATTACCTCAAAAGAGAACCTATTCTATTACTGGGTAGCTGTAGAAAATTGTTTTCCTTTATTTGAGATGGGTATCTTGTGCTCCTGCCTTTTTCCCTCGAGCAATATAAAATAAGTACACTGCTCTTCCACATAACCGTTCCTTACATATTTGAAGGCAGTTGCCACATTTCCCTAAATTTTTTCCAGCATCAACACCCCTAGTATTTTTAGTTATTTTATATGAATTCGTTTCTAGGCTTTTCACCAGCCTGAAGATTGTCCATCGTCCCAAAGTGATAACAAAACTCTAACCACTGGTTTCCATCTTGTATCACAGAAAGGCCTCTCACTAAGACACTCAGAATGGACAGTCCACCACAAACATTGCCCATTCATGGGAAGAAAAGCATGCTATTCAGGGTAAGGTGAATTGTTGATAAAACTGTTTAGCCTTATTAACTCACCCATCCAACAACCGTTCACTGAGCATCTACTATAGTGTCAGGCACCTGTTTAGATACTTGAGACATAGAGATCAACAAGAAAAGACATTGGCTTGGCTCCAGGGATCCCACAGTTGAATGTGAGAGACCAAGGACAAATACACAGGCCACTAGACTGACCCTAAGAACAAATGTGCTGAGCAGAGACTGAGCCCTTTAAAGGCTGGGCCCTACTTACTCACTCTCCATTCTCCATACCCCATACAATCTTATCATCATACAGCAATGACCTGAATGATTATGTCCCCCAAATTCACACACTGAAACCTAATTCCTGATGTGATGGCATTTGGAGATGGGGGTCTTTGGGAGACAATTAGGTCATGAGACAGGAACCTCATGTGTAGGATTAGTATCCTCATAAAGGGGACCTCAGAGACTCCCTTGTCTGGTCCCCCAAATGAGGACACAGCGAGAAGAGCCATCCATAAACCGGGAAGCAGGTTCTCACCAGACACCAAATTTGAAGGCACCTTGATTGCAGACTTCCCAGTCTCCAGAAATGTGAGAAAGAAATGTTTGTTTGTTTGTTTTAAACATCCAGTTTATTGTGTTTTGTTACAAGAGCTGAAACAAAAACACATATCATTCATTTTTCCCCAGCTGCCAGAATCATATTTTTAAAAATCTAAATCATATAATGTCATTTCCCTGCTTCAAAATCCCCAGTGGCTTAGATTTTCAAGGCATGTTGTTAAGTGAAAAAGGTGCAGAATGATACCTACAGCAACATATCCTGTATGCAGTAACAAGTACCATATTTTCTACAGAGATAGATAAATATAGATCATATAATTTTGAAAAAAAAATTCCAGTGGCTTTCCAATGCATTTAGAAAAATGAAGCATCTTACTCTCACTTAGGAGGCCTCAAATATCTTTCTCCATCTCTCCAGGCTTTCTTGTAGTGCGCTCTTTCTCTCTCTCTCTCATTAAGCTTCAGTGACAGGAACTTGTATTTTCCTCCAGCATGCAAAACTCACTCCTGATATAGAGCCTTTCTATCAGCTGTTCTCCTGTATGGAATTCTCTTCTCCCTGGTTTTCAGAGCAGTACTCTTCTTACCATTCAGATCTAAGCACGTATGTCACCTCCTCCAGGAAGACTTTCCCACAAATCAAACTAAAGTAGCCACCATGTTATAATTATTTACCTGATTTTAAATTCTCTGTTTAGCACTTTTCTACATTTCTACATCTCAAATATCCATTGAATGCAAAAACTCTGTGAACGCAGAATCCTTATCTGTCTTGTTTACCAGTGATCGGACCATTGCCTGGCACATAACTGATAGTCAATAAATAAGTGTTGAGTTGAATGATTTAAGAAACTGATTTTGGTCCAATACCTACTAGAGAGCCTGGCACCAGTAGGGACTCACTGGACATTTTCTGAGAGGAGGAGTGAACTGGGATGGAAAAGAGAGCAGCAGAAGTTGACGCAATCCCTGGAAGGCAGAGGCAGACTTCGCCTACAGCCGGTTCATTGTGTGTTGGATCTGCCACCACTCAACTGTCACTCATTTCATTCTTACACGTGTGAAAGTGAAGCTGTTTTGCACTTTGAAGTCATATAACCTGCTCTGGTGTCACATCCATATGATAGGAGCCAGGTAATCACAGAAGTAACCTCAAGGTTACACCAGTAATAGGTCAAGCCCCTCTCCATGCCCTGCCATGGCCCAATGATACTACAGGCTCTGCAGATGCCAGCGGCAGTCTGCTACTGTCTCCTGTGAAGCCAGCACACTCTCCTAATATTCCTCACCTCCTGGGTGCAGTCTCCTTCCAGCTGTCCCACTGCCTCCAGCTGGGACCACCTCCATCATATCCCCAGTTACCAGCACTTGCCCCACTGCCAAAATATCCTAAAACTCAAAACTTTGGGAAAAGGGAAACATTGTAATAAATTATTATGAAATAATCCACCTCTCATGAACAATATAGGAAATCTTGGGGCAAACATGAAAGACAAAATTTAACTATTTACAATTGAAATATCTATTCTCTATAATTGAACAATTCCTGATTTTTGGCATACTGAAAAAGTATTTTTTTAAACACTTTATTTATTTGACACAGAGATAGAGAGTACAAGTGGAAGAGCAGCAGGTAGAGGGAGAGGGAGAAGCAGGCTCCCAACTGAGCAGGGAGCCTGATGTGGGGCTCGATCCCGGGATCCTGGGATAATGACCTGAGCCAAAGGCAGACACTTAAACGAGTGAGCCACTCAGGTGTCCCCTGTCGCCAAACTGTGGAAAGAACCAAGATGTCCTTCAACGGACGAATGGATAAGGAAGATGTGGTCCATATACACTATGGAGTATTATGCCTCCATTAGAAAGGATGAATACCCAACTTTTGTAGCAACATGGATGGGATTGGAAGGGATTATGCTGAGTGAAATAAGCAGAGAGAGTCAATTATCATATGGTTTCACTTATTTGTGGAGCATAACAAATAGCATGGAGGACAAGGGGAGTTAGAGGGGAAAAGGGAGTTGGGGGAAATTGGAAGGGGAGGTGAGCCATGAGAGACTATGGACTCTGAAAAACAAACTGAGGGGTTTGAAGTGGCGGGGGTGTAGGAGGTTGGGGGAACCAGGTGGTGTGTATTATAGAAGGCATGGATTGCATGGCGTACTGGGTGTGGTGCAAAAATAATAAATACTGTTATGCTGAAAATAAATAAAAAATAAATTTTAAAAAAAGCAGATTTAAAAAATGATAATTTTCTGTCATTGCTCTAAATAGCCCTTAAACATCAGAAACAGACTTACAAAGAGTACATATTTGCCAATATTTGTCATCTCTTACCTCTGCATTACAGAAGGACAAATATACATTAAAAAAAAAAGATCTCTTAATTGCATATTTGGTCCAGTAGCATCTTCTCTTTACTGACAGGAACCTTTTAACTTATAGATCGTTACTGTTTTAGCATGTGTTTCCTTCTGGCTTAGCAGCAACTTCAAATGACCACACTGAATAGAATGGTGGGTTTCATTCTACTAACTCAACCTACCAACCTACAAGTTTGCAAATGAACTCCCACGCCCATACTTACAGCTCACTTTGGTCCACAGTCCTTCCGATCACACATTCCAATCACTCTGCTCCTCATTCACTAGCACAAATGCACCTGTTCCCTCTCCTTTCCAGGACTTTGGCTATGAAGCCCCTTTCTGAGGAGAACACCCATCACTTCTTCCTTTGCCTTGCTAACCTCTACACATCCTTCATGTTTCAGCTTAGATGAAACTCCTCCCGGGAGGCATGTGCTCACCCTCCAGCTGTTACTCCCATAGAACCAATCCTCTCTTGTGCCAAACATCTTTACACAGTGATTTAATGTCTGTCCTCATGTGTAGACTATTAGTACCATGAGGGCAGGAACAACACATGTCTACATACCACTGTCTTCCTGGCACATAATGGACACTCAGCAAATAAATGGCCAACAAATGAGGATGTCAAGACATAATGGATGACTGAATGGCCTGGAGCATTTTGATAAATGGTAGAACTTTCTGAGGTCCATTTACAGCAGGAACCAGTACTTCTGTTTTATTCCATCTCAAGTCAAACTTAATTTATACTCATGTGAGTAACTAATTTCCCACGAAAAACTGAAGCAGTGTGACTGCCGCCTTTAGCGACAGTTCAGAATAACAAGTCAAAGTATGGACCTGTCCATGCACAGCAGACTGGAAGCCGGGACATTCGTTTTCATAAGTTGTGAGATCCTAGAAAATTCCTCCCACATTGGAGCAGTTTGAGGGGAGAGGAGGAAAGTGGCACAGTCAAAGAAAGAGGTTTGTTGATAAAGAAAGCCCTGATCATGCTGATAAACTGGCCTTTCCACTCCTTGACCACAGATGCCTCTTGGCGCAGGCAGAAGAGTGGTGGGCTTGAGCACGTGAGTTTACATCTGGGCTCAGGCTGGCTCTTCTGTTTCCAGTCACATGACTGGTTCTTCTGGTCAGAGCCAGTTCCATTTCCTCATCAGTGAATGGGTCAGAGCCGTCCTGGTGCTGCCTCTCTGTATTATTGAGGCCAGAAAGCCAAAAACTGCATGTCCCTGGCTCCCTTTCAGCAAGGATTTCTATTGTAATTTATATTCTGCCAACTGGAGGCATCTGGTTGGATGGTCAGGTCTGTGTGGTTTTCTGGGACTCATTGCTGAAGGACTAGCTTAGAGCCTGCTTCTCTAACACTCTCCATGGTTTCCTAAGCACTGAATTCCTTCTTTTAAATCTCTTCTTACTTAGAATAGTGAGGGTGGCTTATGTTACCTGCAACAAAACCTTAACTGATACTCCAACTATGCAACTTTTGGTGAAAACTGTTTGTAAGATAATGTGACTGGCACGCATGGCATGGGACCTCACAAGTAATAAGCATTTAGCAAATGGTACCAATGTTTTCCCAGTGAACATCTCCTGGACATTTTTTCTCCAGAACACTTTAGCTTTGGTGAGAAAGAAACCTGGTTTTTTCTCTGATCCAACAGGGACGAAAGGTTATGAAGAGATGGAGTCCTTCTGAGGAAAGGAGAAGGTCATCAAGGGTACTTGTTTTCAATGGTTTTGATCTGCCCTCAGATATTGAGCATGAGAATTTTCAAATTATAATAGTGTTGTGTGTGAGAAAATTACTGCAGTAAGAATGGCAGCTCCACTGACAGAGAGAAAACCTCTGACCAGTTTCTAAGGCTCCAGATGGAGAAGATGCTTCACTATGTTCCCCAGCATTGTCCAGGAACATAATCAGTGAGCGAACATTTTCAGTGCAGCCAATCAGGCTCCAGACACAGGAGTAAATAGGAGACGGGTGGCCTCAGCCTGGGTAGCTGCCTGTCAGGGCACCTGCTTCTTTAGCCCTTCCAAAGCAATCATGGGCTTTGCCTGTGGACTCCTTGGCCTGTACCTTGTCTCACAGATGGTATCCCTCTCTACATTCATCCAATTCCAACTTCTCTGACTTAGCCTGACATGGCCTGACTCTGAATGCATGATGCACATCCCCTAAGGTCTGCCCGCTAATGACCCACACCAGCCAGGTTCAGAAGACTCCAGTCCCTGTGCCCACTAGCCCAGACACAATGGTAAGTGAGGTAGGAGGAAGCAGCCAGAAATAAACCGCGTCCTCCTTGCCATTTTGCCCGAAGCCCTGATGGCAGCTGCAGACAGTGGAGGCTGGTAATGGGAAGCTCATTCTTGATTCAGGTTGAAGTTTTCCCCACGTGGCATGGGGTTGAATTCTATGAGGTCCTGTCTTATTTTCTATGCTTACAAACTTAACTATGTCAGGTCAGTTTTTTTTAAAAAGTGACCTCAAATTTCCAGGCAGAACAAAATGGTTATGACAGTGTACTGTTTAAATATCCCTAAACCTTCTCATAAAATAAAACAAAACAGATAGGTAAACCAGAATAGTAAAATTTAAAAATAAAAGGGACAGCATCTTCAGCAAAATGAGATGCCAAGGAGTTCCCCAGAGCTCCAGATCATAAGTGGTTACTGCCAAACCACCATCAACAGCAGAGCCTGCTCCAGCCACGTGTGGGGCTGGCACTCGTGGAGAGAAGAGAGTTCCAATGGTCTCAAGAGACATGGAACCCAGAAAGTGCCTCACATGCTCATTCCCAAAGTGACAGGAGCTCCCTCTCAGTGGAATCCTCAGCAAGCAAGCCAGGCAACAACCGATTGGTAATACTGGGGAAGAACTCCATGGGCTGTCGTGAGCAGATGGGTGACCCATGAAGAAATCGCAAGGACCTGCGCAGCCTCATCTCTCGAGGGCCTCAGACATATCCTTCTGGGGGAAGAGAGAACAACTCAGAGAAAAATTGCTATGCATACAGTGGGAAAAAATCAAAATAAAAGCAGTAGTGTAGAAGCAATGGTGAAAAACAGAGAAGATTCAACTCCTATGAGGAAAAGGGGCTCCAGAGGAAGCAGAACTATTGAACTGAAACGCTGTATTTTTTAATACTTCAAAGCAACAACAGTGCAGAAACTTAGAACCACTTTCCGAGGAAACCACCCTGATCTGACAGGAATCTCCTTCTCATGAAAAAAAGGAAGGGCATCTTAAGTAAACAAGAGAAAATGAAAAGGATTATGATTCAATCCCATATAAAGGGAAAAATTAACCACCGTTAAAAAGGCATACAGAAAAATATGACCACGAGGCTGATGAAAACCATAGCTTAATATTAAAAAAGGGCTAAGACACAGATAAGAACAATATGGGAACTATGAAAACTTAGCATAATTTACAAGTAGAAAATATCAGAAATGGTGTGAAAGCCAACAGGATATGAAAAAGTTCTGTCAGGGTTCACGAAAAAAAACTGTGAAAATAAAGAAAAAAGGAACCCACTTCAAAATGAAGTGTAAAACTAAAGGAAACATGAAAGACTCAGTAACAGAGAGAGTGGATAGTAAGAAAAATGGAAGGCAGAAAGAAGAACATGAAGAAATCAATGAAAACTAAGACTATACGAAAGAAAACAATAGAGAGAATATGGATAAGGAAAATTCAGTATGTATGATTAGAATCTTCCAAGAAAAATCCAAAACCATGGCACAGAATTATCCCTCTAAACTATAAGACAAGATAGTTTTCTTGAAATAAAAGAAGACTCAAGCCTACATTTCAAAAAGTGTACACCATATATTTCTTTGAAAAAACTGACCCAGAGAGACACACCAAGACATATTCCTGTGAAACTACAGTATTTAAAAATAAAGGAAACATATTTTGGGCAGTTTTTATTAAACAGATGACATTTGTCTGTTTGTTTCCTAAAGATTTTCTTTTGAGTCATCTCTACACCCAATATGGGGCTCCAACCCACACCTCTAAGATTAAGAGTCACACGTTCTACCAACTTAACCAGCCAGGCACGGAGATTAAGTCATTTCTCAGTAGGGTGGTCATATAACTTATCCTAACTGGGATACTTTTAAGTAGTACCCTTGACAGTGTTGGGTGAATAGATGTAAACCCAGACTGACTCTGGCCAAATGAGATGTAAATTCACCCAATTATACAGAAAATAAAGAAGAGACACCTAATTTTTAAGGGAAATAAACCTGGAAAACAATGATAACCCAACAAGGGAATGCTTTCCAGCACCAAGATCATTTCATACTAAAGAAACAGGATTTGCTGGGAGGAAGAGATGATGATTCCAGATGGAGGGCAGAAAATGTATAGGATGAGCCTGAGATATTTTGCCAGGCAAGGAAGGAAGAAAGCTCCCAAAAGGACACAGGAGCTCACGCTGCAGTCAGCAAGGTGACACTGAGAGATAATCTGTAGATTTCTGGCAACATAAGGTGCCTCTGTATGAATGCATGCAAGAGTTCTCTCTTAGAAACAGCAATTCTTTGAAACAAAGGCACATAAATTCAAACCAAAAAAAATCAACTTTTTTTCTACCTCTTTCTTTTCCAAAAATGCATCTTATGCTTCTGTATCTTCCAACTCTTCTGTGATACTGCAGAATGGGTAAGTCACTCTACTCCCATACAAAAGTGTTAGGAATGGCATTGGGATAGGAAACTTACAATGGAGATTCAAAGAAATCCTCAGAGGCCTGACAAACCTATTGAGTGTCTGTGATCAAATGGGAGAAGAACCCCAAAATGCATTCTTTTATTTTTTAACCTCTGACTCTACTTCCTTCTTCCATGGCACAAAAATACACATAGAGAACCAAAGAAAACCAAATAATTGTACTGGCAAAAATAATGTATTTTTTCCTACTTTTTCTGTTTTATTACCACTGATTTGATAATTTTATATTTCATAAGTCACAAGTAAACTTTTACTATGTGTCATGTTGATGTAAAACACGATGTCAATCAGTGATTCTGTATTTGCAATATTATAGACTATAATACATTACTGGCCTCAAAAAACACAGATCATTCGTCACAAAATCACAAAGATACTGGCAGTGGACTGCACAGTAGCTCTCAAAAACATATGTCCACATTTTAATCCTCTGAACTTTTGAATGTGATATTACTTGGAAAAAAGAGAGTTTGCAGATATAAGTAAGCTAAAAAATCTCAGCATGTTCCAGGTGGGCCCTAAATCCAATGACACACATCCATATGATAACAGAGACACATAAAGAAGGCCTTATCAAGACAGAGGTAAAGATTAGAGTGATGTATCCGTAAGCCCAAGAACACCAACAGCTACCAGAAACTGGACAAGACAAGGAATGCAATCTCCCCCAGAGCCTCTAGGGATAATACAGCAGAGCCCATATGTTAACTTCTGGACTTAAGAACTATGAGAAAATTAATTTTTGTTTTTTTAAGCCACCCCCCCGACCCCCCCCCCACAGTGCCCATTTGCCTAAAACGTGATAATGTCAGGAACACAAAGAAGAATTTTTGCAATAGATTGATACACTCTATGTGTGTCTTCTTATTTTAAGAATTAAAATAAGATATTTCTATATATTATATACATATATAATATATTTTAAAATTTCAAAATAGTACTTTTTTACATCACTACTGGAGATGACTAGGGCACCAAGTTAAAATTGGTAAAGAGAAGAATGACGTGTTTATCTTGCATTCCCAGTATGAACTATATTTCAGAGTAATCAAATAGTTAATAAGGTAAAGAAAACCATTACAGAAGAATTCTAGCTAATAAATGTAAAAAGAATTATGGAATTAAAACTAAATACTATTTTCTGAAGTCATTATGACATATTGGGTACAGGAAACAATCATCAATGGATGTTGTAAAGCAGTAGGTATCAGTTTAATGACATCACTCAAGGGGGGACAGTCAGAAATATCATAATCCTGAAATGATGTAACTGGAAGTAGATAGTACCAACTTTGAATCCCACTGTTTCTTAAACATTTGAACCTGAATCTAATCAAGCCTCACAATCTAACAGTTTACAGGAAATACAGAGAAACATATTGAAGGATACTCAGGGAAAGCACTTAGCCGAATCTTTTGTCTACAGGACAAAAGAACTTGTTTCCCCCTAAAATCAGTAGCATTTATCCAAAAGGGAGGGAAGAGTTTATAGAATAAAGAGACATAGCTACTAAATACCACTAAATATGTAGATATCATTAGGATCTTCATTTGAACAAACCCTCTTTGAATGACTGTGTCTAGATATTTTGCATTTGCTTTTCCAGAAACACCTTACTTGACTCTGTCTGTGCCCCAGGTTATTAGTCTTTATGAACTAAGAGGGGTCAGCAAACCATGACCTGTGGGCCAAATCTCACCACTGGCCCGTTTATGTACAGCTGGTGAGCTAAAAATAAAAATGTATTTATACAATGTGTATATAAACACATATTATATACGCATGTAATGTATATGATGCATATATGTATATATGTATATATGTATATAACGTATAATAATGGAAAATTATTCACCCTTAAATAAAGAAATCCTGTCCTTTATAATGACATGGATGAATCTGGAGGGCATCACGCTATGTGAAATAAACCAGACAAATACTACATGGCATCACATATATGTGGAATCTGAAAATAAAATGAACTCATAGAAACTGAGTAGAACTTTGGCTGCCAGGAGGTGAGGGTTGGGGAAATGGGGAGTGGCTGGTAAAAGGGTATAAACTTGAAGTTATAAAATGAGTAAGATCTGAGGATCTATTGTTTAATACAGTGACTATAGTTCACACTGTATTATATAATTGAAACTTGCTAAGAAATGAGAATTTAAATGTTCTCCACAAAACAAGAGAACAAACAAAAACAGGTAAATGTGTGCAGTGATGGATATGTTAACTCAGTGGGTTTAGTCCCTTTCCCCATATTTTTGCATATCAGATCCTTATGTTGTATATGTTAAAAATCTTGTAACTTCATTTGCAAACTATACTTCAATAAAGCTGGGGGGGCGGTGTACAGAAGAAAACAAAGAATATGGGAGAGAGACCGCATGTGGCCCACCGAGCCAAAAATAGTAACTGCCTGGCCCTTTACAGAAAAAATATTTACCGACCCCTGTATTAATTAGTTGGGATCCCTTGTCCTCTGAATTTCAACTGGGTGGGGCCAATGGGAGAGACCCCAAGAAGAGCTCTGAGGGTGAAAGGAAGGAGACGCAAGTATTTATTCCTCCATCTCTCTCCTTTCTGGCAGGCTATTCTCTTCAACTTCCAGAAACTTCCTCCCCTTGCTTCTTTGGGCTGACAGGTGATAACAGCTTCTCGTGACTGCCAACCTTCAGGCCCTGCACCATCCCTTGATTTCTTGAACCCTGGCCACAGCTTGGTAAATAGTCCCTTTATTAACATCTCTTCAATTACCTCTTTTGAATAAGCCATCTGTTTTCCTACCAGGACCCTGACTCATGCAGACTACATGTTTAGATAATAACTTTGTTTGGCATGAGAATGGCATGGTGGCTGTGTCGGAAAATGTCTCCAGACAGAGATGCATCCTGCAATGTTCATGGATGGCAGGATGGCTGGATGGGCCCTTAAATACTCCTGAAAAAGAAACGTATGTATACATATATATCCATTATATGATTCTGTCTAGTTTTATGTATATATTTTTTAAAACGTGACATAAAGAACAGTTGTACTTTAATCCTACATTAGCTGTTTAATTAACTAAAGAAAAGAATAATGATATTGAGTGAATCTTTTTAAAGAGCAAACAAAGATTAGGATAACCCTCTGATTAAGAATAAGAACTCTGATAATAAAGATCTGGGTTTAAAAATCACTTTGAACACTCATTACATAAGAAAAAAAGCTTTCTAATTATTTCTCCATCTCATTTTCTCATCTGTAGAATACATAAGATATTTTTATTGTAGGACTATTGTTAAAAATAACTAAATACATTAATGTATGCAATGTGCTTGGTACCTAGTAGATGCTTAATAAATTATAGTTGACACTGCTATTAATATTGATCATAATAGCTCATATTCAGAAAATAGAATGGAATTGAGATGGAGATCATAAGAAAAGGTGGCATTTACCAAGAATATTTTAATAGATATGTGTCCTTTGCTATAGACTGGATTTTTTGGTGGTATTTCTTTTCACTGGAGACCTACATTTTTTTGCAGGCTAATTGAACTGTATCATTTGAGATAAGTGCAGTCAAAGCTATTTAAAATAGCATGTAGCAATTAGGAAACTAGTTTAATGGAGAAAATCTCAAAGGGAACCAATTTTTTTCCCTATTTGACAGAATGAATGTTTTAACACCTTAATAGGAACACCACATTGGTTCAAACCTTCTCATTGGGATGGTTTTCGTACTAACTGCATGGAAAGTTAAATCATGTTATTACAAGAATATGAAGAAGCACAGATGTTTTGTGATTTAATTTTATAGCTGTCCCTCTGAACGGTTCAAAAGAAAGATCTAGTGATGTGTTATGGTGCACATTTGTTTTAATATTTGGCTAGAGGTTCTTGATAAATTATTAACTGATCAACATGATGTCGTGTGAAAGGGCTATAAAACAAAATTATGTTTCCACTGAGATAAGTGAGAGGCAAAGATGTGCTTATTAACGGTGTCTACACATGAATGGAGAATGACAAATTGAAACAATTCTGCTAGTAACCTCAAGTCCAAAAATCACTTTAACCTGATATATTCACTTGATTGAGGAGGCATTTCTTGAGGCTTTCAAATTTCTAAGTAATTGCTCTTATTTTCTCCCTCACGTTGGTTTAGCTGCGTCTACAAGCACAGATGGTCTGCCCTTTGTTTTACCTCCAGTGATTTGGCTGTTTCAGCTTTGCCATTTAACTGGGGCAACACGGGCTCCCTCCAGAGTCCCTTGGGTCTCTATCAAGAGACGGCCCCCCTAGGTGGCTCCAGTGGGCTGTCCCCAGTACCCTAATGCTCTCCACTTTCCACACACAACTCCAGTCTCCCCAATCCCATTTTCCATGTCACACTAAGGTTGAGAAAGACTAATGCATTTAAATTTTTACCTTTTCCAGGGAACACAGAATTTCAACAGGAGTCCAAATCTTAAGTGTAAAGTGTGTGAAGCACTGATTAGGTACAATTTGGGGCTCAGCTCATGTAAGGGTCAGAGGTGAGAGAAGGTAGATCATCACAGTGGGTTCAGGCTTGGGGACACTTGGAAGGCAGAAGGCAGTATCCAGCCCGCATACATCTACCCAGGACACACAAGGCTCTAACAGAGCTAGGCCTCTCCTCCGTGTCACTTAAGTGAGTCTTACATGCCCCACAAAGCAAAAATAACCTGTATTCAGTTAAAGACAAAAATTTAGCATACGATTTTCTTTTTTTTTTTCTTAAGATTTAATTATTTATTTTAGAGACAGAGAAAGAGAGCAGGGGGAAGGACAGAAGGAGAGGGAGAGAGAATTTCTGGCAGGCTCTATGCTCAACAGGGAGGCCAACTCAGATCATGACCTGAGCTAAAACCAAGAGTTGGACGCCTAACCGACTGTGCCAGCCAGGTACCCCTGTGACTTTCTGTTTTAATGCCCAGAGAACATTCATCTCTGTGGTACCAAAATGTTTTCATGTATTGTACTATGTGATTTTCTGACAGACTCTCAGCTATTTACTCCCATGGGCTCTACAATTTTTATAAGAGAGGGAGGAAGCTAATGAGATATTAAGTATAGCTATAAATGTCACTTGAAACAAGAAGCTATGCTGTTCACATGTTTCAGGCTCCTTAGAGGAGAGATGTCTGAGAAGCTATTCCTTCAAGACATTTCCCTTGGCAATTCAACAACCTTTCTTAGGAACTAATCTTGGTAATACCCTAATGGAGACAAAGGCTTACTGGTTTCCCTCTTTTGAGTTAGATGTTTATATTCAACAGAGATCTTCGAGAAATAATGTTTTAACCCAAAGTGGTGTTCTTCAGAACATTTTTGCCAAGCATGTCAATAGGTACACCTGGAAAAAGGATCCATGGGTCAAGAAGTTCAGTGAATTCTAAAATCTCTGCTTCCTTTGTAGTAATTCAAAGTGCATATCAACAATCAAGTCTCTGAGAAGTCCTGCAGTCAAGAAAACCTCTTAACTTTGTATAACCCAGGTTTTACCAAATTTTTTGTTTGCATATTTATTTTGAACACTATGAAACAATGTTCCAGAGAACACACACTTATAATATGCTGGTTAACTCACTGGCCCCATTCAAAGGCATGTAAATCTTGATGATAAAGCATGGGGTGTGTGCCGTGAGAAAGGAGGGAGTAAAAATACAGACCTGCGTATCCATGAATACATAGGTTTGCAAAGCATTATCCCTAAACTTAATAAACAGGGCTTTCAGATACATGGGTGACTATTTGTCAAATATATTAAGGTGTTATTGCAATCTATTAAGTATGAATCTGTTTAAAAGCACCATGGGATTTTAGTGGCTTGTTTTGCACCTTTTTTGCACTCATCAGAAACTGAAAACATAGCTATTAACAATGTGGGATATCTGTAATGTTTCTTGATGGTAAAAAGGGTTCTTTGTATAAAGAAAAAAAAAAAGAGGTAGGGAATGACTGCCTTCACCCAAAGGAGGAACTGTATTGATTAGGCATTTGGGCAAAATGCCAGCAGATGGGGAGACTCTGAGGGCACAAGGGCTGATTCCTCCCAGATCATAACACACAGCATCATCTGGTCCACCCATGAGCAGCCTGTGTGTGTAGAATCCAGCGCTGTGGACAGATCTCCTGGAGGCCGGGGTTCTATGGGGTGCTTGGCACAGCATGCACAGTGGAACTGATGTTTCTGGATCCCAGCTGTATAAATTGCTGCAACGGCCAGATGTGACCGTACTGACCCTGTTGTGTGCAGTGAGCACATCAACCTCAGGGACCCTCAGGGACTTGCTGGCTCTGGGAGTCTAGGACAGCAGACTGCTGCAAGTTGTGCATCAAAAAAGTAAGACAGACCCCCACGGAAAAGGAAAAGCATATTCACAGATGCCATTCTCTCCAAAGAGAGGGCAAACGCAGGTCTACCCAATGAAAGCAAGTTCTATAATGCCCTTCATCACAAGGGCGATCACTCTGATCAGCCCAAAGAGTATGGCCAGCCTCGTACCACCTCATCATTACTCCACAGTCATTACAGTCCGGGTGCTGAGATGATCATGGTGATTATCATAGCACGCACTTATGCTAATAGCATATTATGTGGCTTGGATCACGTTTTTCCCCCTAGTCCAGCTGACAGACAACATTTAATTTTGTTCTTGGTATAAGAAAATCCTCAGCATGCTGCTGCATTTGGGCCTCTACACACACTCTGGATGAACTGAACTGAAAGGAGATGTTCACATTTGAATCAGGGCCCCTCACTCTGAGGCTGACCATGCAAGCTGACCAGGAGCACAACTGGATGCAGCCAGTTTCTGCTTCTGCTCCTCGGAGTTGGCGTGCACGCCCTGTGGAGGTGGGTGAGTCAGGGCTGTTGGCAAGGGCAGCAGACTAACCCCATCTGGGGAGCAGAGGCCTGTCACTGGCAATTGGGGACTTTGGACTCGAGTTTTTCTTAATGACCCAGTGTTGTTGACCTGGAGTGAATCCAATCCAGAGGAGCAACATTTTATTTAATTCCTTACTTCACCCTTAGCTGCAAGTTTTTGACATCTGCATCTGTGACTCGGGATCCAAATTCTTTGATGTCTTATTTTGCCAGATTATTTCTCCCCTTGATGGTTTCAAATTGTCCTTGTCACATGGGGTCTACAGGTTCTGCTGATTTTTCTGTGTCGCCTATTCCAAACTGTGGTTCCAAAGATTTTGGAATCTAGAAACACACATTATAGCTTTAGATGGCTAATAGTGAAAAGACCAAGGAGACAGAAATTTGCATCCTTCTGTGAATTTTAGCTTCAGATTTCTTTCAGGAGGAACATGATTTCTTCCTGGAATTGTCATTTTATACATTTGCAAATAAAGAGATAAATGTTAATTATAAAGGTAAATTATAAAGGTTAATTATAAAGGTAAAGGTCCCATCTTAGAGCCAACTAACAATAATAAGTCTGTCAACATAATAGAAAGCACCAGATTAGTACTATATGAAGTAAAGGAGTTATAGAACAGAAAGGGATAAATGAGCCAATGGTTCAAAATTCCTGGCTCTATCTATGCAATGCTGGGCATTTGGAAGAAAACTGAACGTTCCAATTAGAACTTGAGGGGTTTTCAAATACTTAGATTAATTGTAAGCAAGGTTTTGGGGGTGTTGTTGTTGCTTAGTTTTAAGTGCTGGGTATTTAGTGGACAATAGTGTCTCATGAAAAAAGTTTTTATTCACAATGTTGGGAATTACTGGCCATTTACCCAGCAGTGACATCATTCTGGCTTTTGACTATGTGTACATGATATCAAATGCTTTTTGAAGGAACTTTTTGGGTCTGTCATTTTGTGGGGTCTCATGAACATGTTTGCTCAAGCACAGAGTTCTGCAGGGCTGAATAAAGGTTTTCAGATGAAAATGCGATGTTTCACTCTCTGGGGATCTGAATAAACCAGCGGAGCTTTGTTTAACCCAGGCCTTATTTTGTTATTTGTTTCAAAAGATGTGGAAAAATTATCCCTTTTAGGAAGTTGAATTAAAGTATCACCCAGAGGGAGAGGCCCTGAATGAAAGAGTAAAGAATGGCTGAGGAGCGATATGTAGTACAGTTTTATACACGTCCTTTTGAAGAGGCACTTCAGAGGCATTTGGAAACTAAATGAAGAGGATAGGGGAGCTGGTCCCTGGGGCATTCAATTGACTAGGAAGCAGGCTGGCAGAGAGCAGTGTTTCTAACACTGTGTTAGTTCCACAGACCATGTTCCTCTGAGTGTGAAGAGATGTGCCCGGGAAAAGTGCATCATGCTCAGGTAAGTCTGGAAACTGCTAGCTTGTGCAGAACTAAGCAGGTTTCTTTACTTCAGAACCTATCAGAGCCTTAAGTGTACTTGTACATTGTGCATTTCCAAAAAGAAGATTATAGCATCAAGTTTTCAAAGGTACCTTAACCACAGGACAGTCTTTTAGAGACATGTCTCTTAATATCTCTTCGTGAGATGTTTCTAGAAACCCATTTTAGAAAGTTTTCACGTAGTGCAAAGTCTAGGTTTTAGAGTAAACAGAACAGAGGGTAAATCCCAGCTCCATCTCCTACTTGCCATATGATCTTAGGCAAACCGCTTCCTAGTATGAGTCTCAGGTCTGTCAGTGTAAAATGTAGATTTTGATCAGTATAGTACAGAATTTTCATAAGAGTAGTAGTAAACAGAAATTAAAAGTATAACAGTAAAATACAAAATAAATGTTAATCTGCATTATAATTTGAGTGATGCATTATAAAAATCATCAATAGATATTTATATTAACAAATTTTTTATTTAGAAGGTTAAGTTCTTATTTTAAGGACCTTGCCAATAAGGCGGATATTTAACTGAAAAGATGCACTCTTACATTTGACAGTATTCTGCAGAACAGTTCATTTCTGAGTACCCCCATAACAGCAAAGTAGCCCCAAATGAGGACCTTACTTTTTATTAAAAAATAGTTGGGAAAAATCTGCCCAATTCTACCCACAAAAATGTTGCAACCAACTCCCTGAGTATTTGGAAGGGACATGGCTAGTTGAGGATTTATGTCTGCTCTTTAAAGTCTGAAATAAGCTGAATTGTGTAAACATTTTGGCACAGTATGCAGGGAGTTAAATACATTACTCTTGGCATTATTAACAGGTGGTGTGGGAATAAGTTGCTATGGAGAGTTCATGCTGCAGTGTCAGCAGAAGAAAATGTATTTTATAGGCTTGTAGGGAGAGGGGAAGGGGGCAACGAAGGTTCCATGAGGTCTGATGCATCAAGATGACTGAAAAATACTTTCCAGCTGTCACAACTGCACAAGGGGTTGGATGATTTCTTGTAGTGTTATGAATGTAAACGCTATTCAATTAGCTGTTTCAAAAGCATAAAGGTCGTTTCTAAAAGAGAGCAATTTCTAGGCACCTGAAATGCTTGAAAGCCCGTTATTTTCCAAGTCGTTCAGTCTCTGGAGAGAGATCGCCTCCCTTCCAGTGAAGGCTTCCTAGTGCTCCGAGGATATAAAAATAGACACACAAGGAATATATTCTCTTTAATAAGCAGAGTGGCTGTCAACATCTACAAAGCTGAGCTTGGGTCAGGATTCAGTATACTCACAAAGCCACTCCATCTCTTCCAGCCACCCGAGTTTCCAAATAATAATGCAAGAGGGACAAGAAGGAAAGAGCTCAAACCACAGGAAGACTAACTGAGGCTGGGATTCAGAAAGAATGCTGACCACAGCATGGAAGACGAGGAAAATGACAGAACCTCCTTTTCTGAAGGGTGTGTAAGGCAAAAGTACCCAATCTAGGATGGCTAAAGGATCTCTGCAAGATTTCTTTATATGGATATATATGTTTTTTCTTTCTTCTTTCTTTTCTTTTCTTTCTTTTCTTTCTTTCTTTCTTTCTTTCATTCTTTCTTTCTTTTCCTTCCTTCCTTCCTTCTTTCCTTCTTTCCTTTCTTTTTAAGAATGAGCAAAAGGAAACCATTAGTTGTCAGAAGGAAAGAACCCAAATATTCTCTATTGTAGTCTAGGTAGGAACAGAACCCAACACAGTGCCCGACCAGAGGAAAAACAAAGGTTGGGAAGGAAAATATATTGGGTCCTGAGCATGAGCAGGGCTGTGCCAAGAGCTAGCCCTGCACTGGACAAAGGCTTAGGATTATTTCCTGTGCCTCGTTCAAGTCCAAACCACCTAAGGTTTCCTAACTCTGTAGGGATTTTTTGACAAGCAGGTTAGGAGCTTTCATAGCCCATATTATTTCATTATTCCTGTGTAAGGGATGAAAGACAACCTTTTTATGTAGCTAACCCTGGAACTATAGCTCTCTTACTTGGAAAGCCACGTGGCTCCATCCCAGCTGTCCATCTACAAGCCCTGAGGAATTCCCAAGAGCCTCAGAATTCCTGGCCATCCTTGGTTTTACAACACTACACTCTCACAGGCAGTAGGCTTGGGACAATTTAGTCTACGGTTAAGAATGTTGGCTTTGGAACCTAAGGAAACCCTGAGTGAGGGTTCAAGTCTCCGTTCTGCCATTTAACGGGCCATGTCCAGCTGGACCAGTGACTTCCCATCTCTTCAACTTTGCTTCCTCGTCTGTGACATTGATGACAGCCAGTTCCCCCTCCCAGTGTTTTTTCAGGATTAGATGTGATAGAGCACGGTGACTAGTACTTAGCAAGCGCTTGATAAATGGTAGTTACAGTTCCAGTCGGAAGTGGGAGGTTTCTTGGTATCTGCAAAGAGAGGATTGCTTTGGGGGCTTGCCATGGTTTTGTAAAGACACCAGGCCCCATCCCAGTGTGGAAATTACCCAACATCTCTTTTTATTACTGAAGAAGTGAGGAGAAAAGAGACGGGCAGAAGCACTGACTTCCCGGCTTCCCAGACCTTTAACTCCTCTAACTCTCCTCTCACCTCCATCTCGAATTGTGATCCAAGACCCAAGCCAAGCGCTCTGGCCTTGTGAGCATTTACAACAGCTGAGCTGGGTGAGGACTCGTGCTTTCAAACGGTAATTTAAGTAACTATATTTGAGTTTCTCACAGTATGTTTGGGATAGCATAGGACCTGCCAACATACATCTGTGTTTTTCCAATGAGAATTATTCAGTTGGCAGAAAAATCACCCAAGCCCTTGTAACCAGGAAGTATGATTACAGCATTCGAAATTGTCATTTAATTTGTTTTAGTATTCATTCTGTCCTCCTGCATCCAGACATTCTCCACCCAAGCCGTGAGCAAATGCAATCAGTTCATATGTACTGCAGTTACAGTAGATGTACAATATATGTACCTGTGGCCCCTCTGGGCATTGAGATGGGCCATGAAAAGTCTGAACACGAGGGCTTTAACCACAAACACAAATTCAAGGCCTCCCCAGGTCTCTGCTTCTTGCCACACGGAGAGCCTCTCTCCTGGTCCCCAGGTGTCGACCTGTCACATGTCATTTAGGGCTGCGAACTGCATTTCTGCAGCACAAGGGGAGTGATGTTGGTTCTGTGCGATGCCAAAGCCGACCATCCAGCTGAACAAAGATGTTAACTTTCTTTCTTTCTTTTTTTTTTTTTAGAGATTTTATTTTATTTATTTGACAGATCACAAGTAGGCAGAGAGGCAGGCAGAGAGAGAGGAAGGGAAGCGGGCTCCGTGCTGAGCAGAGAGTCCAATTCGGGGTTTAATCCCAGGACTCTGGGATCATGACCCAAGCCAAAGGCAGAGGCTTTAACTCACTGTGCCACCCAGGCGCCCTTAACTTTCTTTTCTTATGGGATGCTAAATAATTAAATGAGTTTGCTTTTCATTAAGTGGCAGATTTAGAGGTTGTTAGAACTCAAATCCCAAGTCTCTCAATCCCTTATTGTACCAACTAAAAAAATGTCAAGGTTTAGCACTCCCTTGGCTCCCTCCTGTATGCTTAAAACTGAAATTAATATTAAAACCACTCAAATATGGGGCTGTTGTAACAGAAAAAAAAAAAAAAAAACAGGTGGTTGACTCTATTTTGGCCTTTTGAAACTGCCTGATTATTACCCATCATTTGATATTTATCATCTTGTTAAACTAAAGATTTGCAAAACTGTGCTCAGCACTACTCCCTAGCCCAGCCCACCAATCCTCTCCCTGCTAAAACCATGAACTTCATCCTTCTCTGCTCCCTAACCTCTGGTTCATTTCAGTTCGGTCCTCACTGATCACTTATCAGTAAGACTTTGTGTAACTGGGGCTGGGGTCCATGACAACAGACTGGTAGGTTTGGTTGAGGAAGAAACTAATCTTCTAAAACCACATGGCAGATGTGGAATTGGGGAAATAGGAAACCAGAATTTACTGAGTGCCTACTAGTGACAGGCATTCATGTGCATTACATCACTAAGTCTTCACAATAACCCTGTGAGGACATGCGCAATTATTATACTTCCAAAAGAGAAAACATGCTAACAGGAGTTAGGCAATTTCTCCAAAGTTGCAGATAAAAGCAGAAGAACAGCAGTTTGTGCCCAGATCTGACAAAATCTAGTCCAAGAACTATGACTGAAAGATGAAGGGATCACCATTCTCCTAGTCTCCAGGGATGAAACCTTATCCTCACTTTAAACTTCTCATCTCTCTTACTGCATCAGGATGGCCTCAGCTGCCAGCCACAGGAAGTCCTGACTCCAGGGAACTCAAACAATAGGGAAATGTATTATCACACATAATGAGAAATTCAAAGATTCATCTTCAAGGCTCCACCTTCAATTCTCCGACTTCCCGTGGCTCTGCTCTCCTCTGAGCTTTGCCTGATAACAAGATGGCAACTCACAGATTCAGACACCACATCCAAACACAACAACGTCCAGGGAAAGAAAGTGGGACAGGTCTAATGGTGTTTCTTTCTTACAAGCAAATACAACATTTTCCACAGCCTGAGGACAGCTTACCTCACACCACTCTGGTTAGACCTGGATGTGTGCCCACCTCTAAATCAACTCCTGGGAAATAATTATAGGTAAATCAGGGTATACTCACTGGTGCATGGGATGGATGGAGTCAGCTTCCTTTCCCTGAAGTCCAGGACTATGTGGAGGAGAGGTACATTCCAAATCAGGAATTCACTAGAAAGAAATAAATAGAAATTAAATACTGGGTCCACTACACTCCCCACCTCTCCAATTTCTGCCTCTTCTATTTCTTAATATTTCTCATGTTTACTCTCTTATTCCCATTGGTCCAACTGAAACCCTTTTAATCCTCTCCATAAGTTATTCTAATAGCACCCTAGCTAGGCTCTCCACCTCCCATTTCCCCTCGTATCTATGCCACATTAAGCTTCCTAAGGTACACTATGACCAACTGCCCCTTTTCTCCAGAACCTATAATGACTCTCAAGTAGATGCTGTAGACCTTTCAGGATTCAGACCCAAATTCTTCTTCCAGCTTCATCTCATATAAATTCTCACTCACTAATCAAAAGGATGTACAATTCAACTGCTTTGAACAGGTAAAAGGATAACTTTCAAAAGAACATGTTGAGGGTGAAAGCAGCTCAGATGTACATTATCTTTAATGCTGATTATAAGCTATGTGTTAGGACATTGGCTCAATGTGGAGAAATGAGAATGAGCCCCATAATCATTTCTATTGATACGCCTATTTGTCCTGCCTTTAGAGTGGGACACCTTCAGGAATGATTCCCACTGTGAAATTACAAGAGGAAGATCCTGACACCCTTTCAGAGCTCTGTGGGTCTGGATAACCCAGGTCCATCCATGGAAGACACCTATTCTTTTACTAATGCAAGTTCACCGAAGACTCTTCTGAGAAGCAAGATTTGGAGAGATACATCCATTAGAGACATCTTGGTCTTTGTTCCTTTGTTATCTCTAACATTGGTATAAATAATGATCTATTACAAAAGTAGATTAAGATATTCCTGATTGGTTGAAATTCTCTTCAAATCCATTCATGTATTATCATAGGAATGTGTGTTCTCTGTCTCTCCTCCATACACACACACACACACACACACACACACACACACACACACGTGCCATGACAGCTTTGACTTGGGATTATGGAATAATCTATTGAATACAGACACCAACCTGGTAAAAAGAATCCTCAGAAATTTTACTCGTTTCATAATTCCCACCAATAGCACATACAATGTGCTATCTCAAGCCCAGGTGTTTAAGACTTATGCTCTTATTTATTTTCAGCAGCCCCTCCTGGGTTAGCCCCACCACTGGCCTATCTCACAGTCTCTACAATGACCCACTTCTCATGGAAAGCAGCTGAGGGATGAGAGAGGAGATAAAATGATTGAGTTTCTATATGTAACTCTCACCACAGATTCGAATAGCTCATCCTGGGGCAGGAGGAGGAGAGGGCTATCTTCATGGGCCTTTTATAAGGGTGGAGATAATAAACAATCTCCCACTAGAATCAAGGCACTCCAACTTCTTAATATTAGGAGACAACATTCAGAATCATAGTGTCCTCTCTGATGTCCAGAATCATTAGATAAAACCCATGATGCAAATACAGGAAAAGCAGAGAACTCTTGTACTATTTAGAACTCCAGTACTTAGAACTACAAATGTTCTAAGGAAAAAGGGCTCACAGTTTTATCAATCCCAACTACTTCTTTTCTGTTAAAAGATTCCTTCACACCCAGGCAAAGTTGATGGCTAATGACTGAACTAATTTTCAAACTGACTGAAATCTAGGACACCTACCAACCACCTACACACACCCTCATCACAGGCAAGTATCTACGGTGGAATGTCTGTTAGAGGTAAGAGAAGAAAAGGCATTGAGCATGAAATTACCTGCTGCATAAAAGAAGCTTAGTAAGGGAATTAAATCCAAACATAAAACTGAGAGGTTCAGACTGCCTGCTCACTGCGGTTCTTCTTAGCATCTCCCAGATAAAAGCACATGGCTCTAGAGAGGTCTGGCTCTTGAACTAACCAGTCCTGTCTACTCCTAGCTATTCCATTTTTAAGTTCTGGTCAAAACTGAGTCTAGAGTTAAGGCTCAAAAGAAACAAAAACTGATTACCCTGGAGCTTCTGTCCAAATCAGAAGATTTGGAGTTGGAATTGAGCCATCCATTGAATGAGACCCTCTACTGTTCATAGTGTATGAGCTGAGGTGTGACAGACCATATAATGCAGATGTTAAGTTCAAGGTTTGGGGGAGCCAAACAGGCTTAGGTTGATTCCTGGCTTTGGCACTTAGCAGTTGTAAGGCCTTGGACAAGTCATTTATCATTAGTCCCTCCATCCATAAATTGGTCTATGCCAATGGATACAGAGAACAGATTGGTGGTTGCCAGAGAAGAAGCTGGGGGGGGTGGTGCAGAAGAAATGGATGAAAGGGATCAAAAGGTTCAAATGTCCAATTATAAAATAAATAAGTCATGGGGATGTAAAAAACAACAACAGAAAAAAACTAGGTACAGTAGGAAATCCATTAAAAGAGTTTCTACCAAAAACAAACAAAACTTCAAGAAGCATCATACTAAAATGATGAAAAATGAAAAGCTTTGCCTTTGAGATCTGGAAGAAGACAATGATGCCTGCTATCATTATTTTTACTCAACATAGTATTAGAGAGTCTAGCTAGAATGGTTAGACAAGAAAAGAAAATAACAGGTATAGAAATAAAGAAACAAAGCATTATTACTCACAAATTATTTGATCCAATAAATGAAAAATCCTAAGTAAACTATAGATAAATTATTAAAATTAATAAGACAGTTTAGCAAAGTTGCTGAATAAAAATCAGTGTACTGAAATAAACTGCATTTCCTATTCCAGGAGCAAACAGAAAAGTAAATGTTGTAACCATTTACAATGTGATCAAACATATGAAACATCTAGGAATAAATATAACAAGATAGTTATAAAGAAAAGTATAAAAGTTTCTTGACTGAAAGGTGTTTTGGTGTTCACAATTATGTTTGGTTTTCTTCCATCCTATATACTTTCCTGCTCCTGGTGTGACCAACATGAGTTGGTTTGAATGAAGAAGGATGAGTGGAACCTTTAAGAACAAGCATGCTATTCAGAAATCCTTCTTCCCCACTGCCCCTACAACCAGGTGTTGATGCTTCATCAGCCCAGGTTCTTGGGTAAGGATGACACAGAGTGGATCCCCAGCGGACCTACAATGGACATGTAGCATAGCCAAGAAATAGACTTTGGGTTAAGTCACTGAGCTTTCAAGGTTGGCAGTAACTCCACAACATAACCTGGCTATCCTGTCCATTACAGACACTAAAGAATCCTCAAATAAATAAAAAGATGACCAAATTCAAGGACTGGATTACAAAACTCAATAATCAAAAGCACATCAGTTCTTCTAAATAGTTTAAATATAACTTGATAATCTGATTCTAACAATTCAAAGAGCCAAGAAAAGCAAATCACTCAAAGATGAACAAAGGTGAGGAAACTGTCATTTATGATATATTATAAAGATACAGTAATTAAGACACTATTGACTTAGAAAAGGAAAAAATAAATTGATGGGACACAGTCAAGACCCCACAATAAGACCCACACATAGATGTATACTTAACCAATGACAGAAGTCAAAGCAATGAGGACAGGACAGACTTTTCAACTTTTCCAAGAGAGTTACTGGGCAACTGTTTATGCACAGAAGAAAAAAATGAAACTTGACCTCTACTTTCTATCATCCACAAAAGTCAATTCTATGTAGATTGAAAATATACCCATGGAAAAAAAAACTATAGACTTTTCAGAAGGCAATACAGGAAAATATTTTCACAACCTCAAGTTATGAGGATTTCTTGAGATATAAAAGCACAAATAGAGTAAGAAAAGAAAATTTAACATTAAAATTAATAGCATCTATTCTTAAAAAGATACCATAAAGAGGATGAAAGTTACACCATAAACAGAGAAAATTTTTGCAACATGTATAATCAATAATTTACTAATATCAAGCCACACAAAAAGAAACCTTTCAAATTAGTAAGGGGCAAAACCCCAGTAGAAAAAATGGGCAAAAGACTTGAATGATCCCTCAATAACAGAGAAACTCAAATAGCCAATAAATTCTTGAAAATATGCTCAACTTTGTCAGTAACCAGATGAATATATATTAGCACAAAAATAAGACATTATTACACATGCCTCAGACAGAGTAAAAATTATTGTGGCAATATCATGTGTTGGTGAGGTTGTAGGACAAGGGAAACTCTCATTCAGTACTGGGGGGAGAAGATGGGTATGACTGTTTTTTGAATTTCCATTTGGTATCACCTGGCAAAGTAGAATATGTGCTTATGTTATGATCCACTAATTCTATTCTAGTTAAATGCACTAGAGAAAATTCTGTTTGTGTGCATTTAAAAATATTTAAAGAATATTTTTAAAATATTTACAAGAATATTTAAAGTGCATTGTAAACAATGGGAACAACCTAGACATCAATCATAAATAGATCGGCTGAACCATGGAACAATCCTACAATTGGAATAGTATACAGCACTGAAAAGAAAGAAATGACTGTTCACAAACTGGCCCCTGCTCATGGAGGGCAAGGAGTGACCTAAGAAAGAAGCCAAACACTTCAGGTCAGTGGGCAGAAAGCTTAATAAGCAAGGGAACTTATATAGTTTATATAGAGGTCTTAATGGGATTTGGTCTCATGTACTATACAGATGGGTACAATAACACCTTATTCTCTCAAGAACAGGTCCTTGAAAACAGCTCTTGCTGCAGGAATGGTGAAACATGTCCCCTTGATAACTTCCCCAATCACATCAATAAAATGGATAAATCTCAGGAACAAAAAACCTTAGAGAAGTTCCTACAATGCAGATCAATTCCACTGATAGAAGCTAATAAACATGCACAATTATCTAGATATATGAACATTTTTAGTAGGTCAGTAAAGAAGAAAAAGTATGATAAACATAAAAGTCAGGAAGGTAGTACCTTCTGGGGAGGAAACAAGGGAATACAACTGGAAAAGAGAACCTGGTACCATGGGAGGTGAGCTTCTAGTGCAATGGGGATATTGTATTTTTTAGCTGGGGTGGCAGGCACATTGGTGTTTACTTTAAGCCATACATATTCCCTTATTATGTGTGCATTTCACAAGTTTTTTAAAAAATCATTTTGAAATGATTATAGATTCAGAGGAAGTTGCAAAAATAGTACAGAGACGTCCCTGTATTACACAACTGTAAAAAATGCCTCTCCCTCTCCCCCCAGAAGAAAAACCAAACATTTAAAAAAAAAAAAAAAAACTAGTGAGGAAGTGAGATTTGTAGAATGTGAATTTTGCTGAGAAACAAGCCTGGAAAAAAGCTGGTAAACTACAGAGTGAATTTTTTTTTTTTTTTACTTGTCTTATTTTTCACCTTGGAGATGAAAGTATCAAGGAGCTACAGCCAACTTTATCTAGATAAAAAGAAATGAAACAGTACTGAAGATTGGTATTGGAAAGTCACATTTAAGTACTTGAGGAATGATGTGATTCTAAGGTGAACTAACTCCAATTGAAATGTTCTCACTAGAAAGGCAAGAGAACTTTTATTTTGAAGCTATTGGGGAATTATTTCTTCTGAAACTGACATTAAATTAGATAGAAACACTCAAGAGTACATCCAAGATATCCTTATGTGGTCTTGGATACACCAAGCCCTTTGGATTTTAGATGTAGAAATCTAAGTTAACCTTGCAATAAAGCACCCCCATTTTCCTCTGTCAGTTCTCCAGAAATTAAAGATGTTACTAAAATTAGACTTGCTCTTAACCAGAAACATTTACTTGAATCAAGAGCAGCAAGGCCTTAAGCACTTCTGGTCCAGCCTGGGCAGAAGTATTTTTGGTGTCCTCCACAAGAGACAGCCAAATGACCTGGAATGAAGCCCTGGCATGACCACATATTAACTGTGTAAGTTTGGTTAACATCTCTGAGCCTCTGTTTTTGTTATAGGAAAATGTGAATAAGAAGACCTACCTCAAAAAAGTTGTTGTGACTATCTGACTACTAGCATGCCTAGTACTTGGTGTTCAAAGTATTAGCTGCCATTGTAACTCTTACTGAGAGCTTACTTTGTTAATAGAGAAACACAAATAAGCCTGACTATTAAGATCTACCTTCTCACGGCATGTCATGATCAATGGAATCCCTGACCTTGGTGTCTCACCTGTGAGCCTTCCAAAGGCTTGAGCATTCTTTGAATGTACGAGGGAGAGGGGTAATAGTCTGAATTGTTTTATGTTTGGTAGATTTTTTGATAAGTCAGTAGCATGCATTACCTTCTAGCAACAATGAGGTCTCTCAGACAGTTATGTTTCAATGGAGAGAAGAGAGATTCGAGAACAGTTCTAAGTGCAGGATATCATAAAGGTTACTGACATCTCTTCACAAAATGGGGACCAAGATGAAAGATGGCAGAGCTAGGATTACAGCAGAAGTCACTTGCCCGACAGTCCTCTCCCATTTGGCAAGGCTGACATGCCTCCACGCTTCCCTTTCTGCACCTGGCCTATTCTCCTTTGGATTCCACTTAAGGAAAAAGGAAGCCATAGGTGAATTTTTCCCTAAGCATCTCCCCTCTCTAGTCCCAGATACTGCCCAGATGCTCCATCCCCAGTGTTGCTACTGAACTCATGTGTGTTTATTTGCTTTTATCTTTTTCCATTATCATCCATAGGTGACTTTATGTGCCAATTCCTAGTGCCCTCCTAAATCATGGATGTAGGAAGGTCTAAGCCCAGGTCATCCTTGGAAGATACCTTTTTGTAGTACTGACCTCATCCATTATTGAAAGGAGAATATGGTAACTCATGTTCCATCACAGAATGTCCCTTCTTTCATTCTCTGCTTAAAATTCATTTGATTAAATAAGGTGGGAATAGTTAGGATAATCCAAGGTGAGGTAGGAAGGAGGAGAGAAGCCTCTACCCTCTGAGCTCCTGATCAGAAATAATAATGTCTGATGTTAAGTCCAGATCCTCTTTAGTGATACTGATCAGAAAGAGCCCAATAAATGAGTTTACAAGACCAGTGCTCTAACCCCTGAGCTTTGGAGCCAAGAAATGAGTTTAATTATTAAGAGTGGTGAGATGAATTTGTCATAAAACATTAAGAGCCAACACATGTTGGTGAGGATGTGCACTATTGGTGAGAATGTAAACTGGTACAGACACTATGGGAAACAGTACAGAGGTGGCTAAAAAAATGAAGAATAAAAATACCATAGGATCCAGAAATTCCACTCATGGGTATATATTTGAATGAAACAATCACTCTCCCAAAGAGATGTCTGCAACTCCGTGATAATGGCAGCATTATTTACAATAGTCAAAGTATGAAACCACCTAAATATCCATCAACAGATGAACGGATAAAGAAGACATGATTGATTGATATAAACATAAATATTTATCCTGTATATACACACACACACACAGTCATAAAAAAAGGAAGGAAATCCTGCCATTTGCAACAACCTGGATGGACCTTGAAAGCATTATGCTAATTGAAGTAAGTCAGACAGAGGAAGAAAAATACCATGTAATCTCATCAAACAGAATGAAGTCATAAATGCAGAGAACAGATTAGTGATTGCTGGAGGTGGAGGATGGTGGTGGGCAAAATGGGTGAAGGTAGTCAAAGGGTACAAACTTCCAGTTATAATATAAAGAAGTTCTGGGATGTAACATATGACATGATGACTAGAGTCACCACACTGTACTGTATATTTGAAAGTTGCTTAGAGAGTAAATCTTCAGTGTTCTCATCATACATACCCACACAAAACTTGTAACTATGTGTGGTGATGGATGTCAACTAGGTGTATTGTAGCAATCATTTTGCAATATATACATATACTAAATCATCATGCTCTACACCTTAAACTTACATGGTATTAAATGTCAATTGTAGCTCCATAGAACTGGGCTTGGGGGGGGGGGGGATGTGTCCAACCTAAAGGTGTGGAAGAGGCCACCCTCCTGCCAACAAGGCACCTCCTTCTGCCCACCTTGGAATCCTGGTGTTGTCAGCCTTTGCCCTGTGTTGAGAAATTCTTCCCCGCCTTTACTAACTGCTTTCTCACACCTGCCTTGAGCAGGAAGAGTTCAGGCTTGAACAAGGACCTGCAAATGGGTTACCAAAGCACGAGAGGGTAATTCAAAAGCTCTTGTATTCTGTGACTGTGTTATTTTGGGACAACTCCTTTTAATTCCTACTTTTTTGACAAATTTCATGGCTGATTTGGTGATGGGCCTCAGGGTCTAACGGGGCCCAAAGCAGATGTTTATACTTTCTTCCAGCCAAAGTCAAAATACCTGGTACCTGAGAGCCCCAGATGGTTATACCCAGCAATCCCCATCCTAAGGTGTTCTCTGTATATCTAACTCCCGGGGGCAGAGTTGGGGATGAGGCAGTGTTTGAGCACAATTCTGACTCCAGACCCTGGCAGTACTCACATTACTACCGTTGACCCTCTGGGCCCTGGCTCTGCCCATCATACTTCTTCAGGCTACTTTCATCTATCTTCTGGTCCAGAATTTCCACCTCTTTACCCTTCATTGGTTCACCCAACACTAGGGACATTAAAGGAAAAAAAAAAAAAAAGCCTAGAATCTGTCTCTGCTAGCCCCAAGGAAATCTCATGGCAACAAGTTGCTACTCTTTGTGGTTTCGCATCCAATAGGTTAGGTGTGCTAAGTATTATTACTAATAAAATTATCTATTGGGACACCTGAGTGGCTCAGCCATTAAGCAGCTGCCTTTGGCTTAGGTCATGATCCCAGGGTCCTGGGATCAAGCCCCATATCTGGCTCCCTGCTCCATGGGAAGTCTGCTTCTCCCTCTCCTACTCCCCCTGCTTGTGTTCCTTCTCTTGCTGTGTCTCCCTCTGTCAAATAAATAAATAAAATCTGTTTTAAAAAAATCTATCATTTGAGAAGTGTTCCTGTGTGTCGGAAGCTGCTCTGGTAAAATAAGGGCTTTGTTCACAAAGATCTTGTGTTTGGGGAATATATACAGACAATTTAAGCTTAATCCATTTTCCTTTAAAAGCAAGGTAATTACACAAAAAGGCAATTTGACAGTATCTCTTCAAATTTAAAATTCCTGTTCTTCTCTACCCCCAAATCCTGTTATTCGCTCTCCTCTAGACTGTTCTGTGGCCCAGACACAGATATATGTGTACATGGATGTTCCCTGTGGCATTGTTGGTAAAGGCACAAAAGGAACAAACAGCCCAGTATCCATCAGTAAGGGAATGGTTTAAATAAATCACGATCTAGGGAAACAATATGATTAAGATGTTAAAAAATTACATAGATCTACATGTATAGATAAGCTAAGCAGTAAAAAAAAAAAAAGAAAGAAAGAACAAAGTGGAGACAGTATATACAGTAAAATTGCCTTTTGGCTAAATAAAAACCTGTGCGTGTATGTGTGTGTGAATGCGTTTATGTGTGTAGTTAGTCTTGACAAATAGACACAAAACTGTTAACCTTGGCTACTGCTGGACAGTAAAGAGGACTCACATATTTCATTTCTTGTACTTCTGTACTGTTTTCATATTTACAAACATATCAACACTTGCAGTTTTCAACAAAACACTAAAAATAAATGCAACTTTGACCAAGTATAATAAGCAATAAAATTAAATCAAATCACAAATATAAATAAATAAATGCCAGGTAATTACAGATAATGAGAAATGCTATGGGGGGATGTGAAAGTGGTTATATGATATTGAAAGGCCAACATGTGGGCCTTTTTGTATAGAGTGAGCACAGTCGGGGGGCTAATGGAGCTATCGGGGTAAGAACCACCGTGCCAGCAGTGCCCCAGATGTGGAAACAGCTAAGGCAGAGGCTCTCAAGCCAGAAAGAGCTTTGCATGTTCCAGGAAGAGAAGAGAAGTCCGTGTGGCTGGAGGGCAGCCACGAAGAGAAGCAAGCCCAGTAAGGCAGGGGGCAGCTCATACTAGGCTTTGTGGGGTTTTATCCTAGAACTAGTGAAAAGAAGGCTGATCTGATTTACGTTTTAGGAAAGTCTGCTTTGGTTGCTGAGTGGAGACCAGATTACAAGGAGTAAAAACCAGGACGCCCTTCGGAAACCACGCAAGGGATTATGGGGATTTCGATTAGATAGAATGATAGAGGCCTGCAGCAGTGGCCTGAACGCAGCAATCCTCACCGTTTCACAGAAAACTACGGCACGGAACGCTTCAGGGAGATTGGCAAGCCTGCACAGCCAGCCGCTTGCACGCAGAGCCTGGATTCAAATTTTTGTCTGTCTGATGCCAAAGTATGTGTTCCCTCCTCAGCATTTCTTTGAGTGTGTGTTTTCTTGTGTGTAAAATAATGGTTTTTGGATTAGGTTATCTATGAGATGCCTCCTGAACATCTCTAAAATACCAAAACTTTCCCACAGATTCATCAAAATGTCAATCAAAAGCAAACTCTGTCTGCTTAGATAGGTTTGGTCCTTAGATACAGTCTTATCGTATGTGCCACTCTGTTTGGCTTTTGTCTCTACGTGGTAAGGAAACATCCACAGTGTAGAGAACACCCATATGGTCTTCAGTTTTCAGGAACCTTCCAAAATAAGGGTGAGAAAGAGAGCACATCCAGTCAGTGCAAGAGCAGGGAATCTCAGGTGGCTGCAGAGAGCCGTCCAGCCAGGGAGGGTCAGTGGTGGAGGACGGGGCGGTGGGGGTTAGGAAGGGCTGAAGGGCAGCAAGGCCGTCTGAGAATCACTGGGAATAAATAACAAGAGGTAGATAAAAGGAGCAATCGAATCCATCACCTATAAAGTCCTTTAAAAATTGGACTGTGGCCCTTATCTTTTCTGTTTAACACACCTTCATTATTTGATGAACATACACATTTGTATAAAAGTGTATTACTTTTGTGGGATAAAAAAATGTTTCAACAAAAGAAAGAACAGCTAATTTATGGTAATAGTTACTTTAAAGTGGGGATTTCAGTAGTGTGGGCAGTACACTCCAGATAATCTAGGAGAGGCACAGTGTCAAACTGGTGGTAGAGCAGAGAGAGCATGATGTCGAGAAGCCTCTTACAGTGGTGATGACTGGCTGGTTTCTAGAGCCAGACTGTCTCCCCCGAAATGCCTGCTCTACCACTTACTGGCTGTGGGACATTGGGGAAATTATGGAACCCACCTGACCTCTGTGTCTTCATCCATAAAATGGGTTCAAGAACCTCATGCCATAGAGTAGCTATGAAAACTAAATGAGTTAGTTTATATAATTTAATAAATACAAATATGTATCCAGTTTTGCAGCTTCAAAAAGCACATCATGCAAGCTGGTGCAGCCACTCTGGAAAACAGCATGGAGGTTCCTCAAAATGTTGAAAATAGAACTGCCCTATGACCCAGCAATTGCACTATTGGGTATTTACCCTAAAGATACAAATGTAGTGATCCAAAGGGGCACATGCACCCGAATGTTTATAGCAGCAATGTCCACAATAGCCAAACTATGGAAAGAACCTAGATGTCCATCAACAGATGAATGGATAAAGAAGATGTGGTATATATACACAATGGAATACTATGCAGCCATCAAAAGAAATGAAATCTTGCCATTTGCGACAACATGGATGGAACTAGAGCGTATCATGCTTAGCGAAATAAGTCAAGCAGAGAAAGACAACTATCATATGATCTCCCTGATATGAGGAAGTGGTGATGCAACATGGAGGCTTAAGTGGGTAGAAGAAGAATAAATGAAACAAGATGGGATTGGGAGGGAGACAAACCATAAGTGACTCTTAATCTCACAAAACAAACTGAGGGTTGCCGGGGGGAGGGGGTTTGGGAGAAGGGGTTGGGATTATGGACATTGGGGAGGGCATGTGATTTGGTGAGTGCTGTGAAGTGTGTAAACCTGGTGATTCACAGACCTGTACCCCTGGGGATAAAAATATATGTTTATAAAAAATAAAAAAATTATAAAAAAAAAAAAAAAAAAAAAAGCACATCACTCTGGCATTAGGACTCATTTTTAACTTTCCCTTTCTATTGAGAATTTCCTATTACACGTGAGGCATTCTGGGGGAAATGAGTAAAATGTGCTGTATAAATAGAAAAAAATCATTTTAAGTGAATCAATGTTTGAAGGCAGAAAATAATTTCTAGGTAAATTAGTTTACTCATATAAGAAAGTGTATTTATCTTGAATTAAAATAAAATTTTTCATTTGCTCTAGAATCGGACTATGGTTAAATTCAATATTATATATGTTGTTTTAAGGACTTTAAGCTTTCATTTCTGTTTTTTAATGCTCCTGCTGCTCTGGTAAGTTAAGGGAAGAGGACCTCTAATGAAAACGTGCATGATTAGTGATTACAAATGTAAAAAGAGAAGAAGCACTTTTTATGGCATTTCCTCCTGATAAAATTCTTGCATACCGCTCTTTGAAATTCACTTTCCCCTTTGTTGGGGCAAAAGCACTACAGGAAAAAGGGTCACCAGCAGAATGCCTTTATCCTAAGTCAAGGGCAGAGTTTGGCCAGCCTTTTGGTTACCTGAAATGCTTTCCTTTCCTCAGAGGTTTAATATGAATGAGTAATTATTGAGCTTTATCAAGGCATCTTCTTGTTGTTTTCTTGTTCCAGACCCCACCAGAGATCTCCAGATCCTTCTACCATGAGGTTAGGCCTTGGTACATAGTCCACAGGCTCTAGGAGACCAGAGTGTGGTCTTTTCTTATAATTGAAACTCTCTTTAAGTAAAAAGAAACCTTGGGGTTGAGGAGAACTGCAGCTCCCAAGATAAGGTCCCACATTATACAAAAAAAAAAAAAAAAAAAAAAAGGATGAATAAATGACACAGAGAAGAACCAGCTCTTTCAAAGATCAGTTGGGAGTTCGTTCCCATCACACCATGACTTTTAGTGAAGTGACATGAATTTCACTATGCAGGATCATATAGAGAGAGTTTTCTATTTTCTCTGAGCATAGTTTCCTAGTTGAATGAAGTGTATCATCGTCGATGTCATTGTAGCAGTTCCTGAGGGAGTTCAGAGATGGTAAAACGATGTTGTGTGGGAAAGTCATAGTACAGTCCAGATACTCTAGGAGAGGCACAGTGTCAAACTGGTGGTAGAGCAGAGAGAGCATGATGTTGAGAAGCCACTTACAATGGTGATGACTGGCTGGATTCTAGAACCAGACTGCCTTCCCCGAAATGCCTGCTCTACTTCATTGAGTCAGTGCCATGAAGTCAAACAGTTATCTATCCTGACTCCCTCTCATGCTACAAGATTAAGAGGATTAGTTAAGGGAAAGTCCTTCTAAGAGAAGTAAAGAATATCCAGAAACTCAGAATAAAAGGGCAAGTAGGACTCTTACTATTTCTCTGATTCTCAACAGCTTCTTCATGGTCTTGCCATTTTTGCTCCCTAAATGCTACTTTTTATTTTGTTGCTATAGGTCTTTGGAGACCCTTTCATTCTTTCCATTGACAAGGAAAAGTCATGCTAAAAATCACTTTGCTTGCTCTTCCTCTTCTAGAAGGGTCAGAGGGAAAATGAAAACAACCAGATCCCTGGTGACATTCACTTGTTCATCAGGCTCCTCTGGATGGTCGGGAGCCAGCCCTTCTCAAAAGCAAAGTATGACCTAATACCTGTAAGCCTGGGTTCTGGAAGGGACACACGTGGATGTGACTCCACCACTTGCCAGCTATGCAACTTGGGGCCAACTACCTAGTTCTGTTAAGCTTCAGTTTCCTCATCTACAAAAGGAGGATATAATAGCACTTACTTTGTAGAGCTTGTGGTGACAAATATGACAATGAACTCTAAAGAATCAGATGTAACAATGTCAGCTAGTTTTATTATGTGCTATGTTCTAACAAGAAAAATCAAATCAAACTGCTCTTCCTCCTCTTTGCTCTGCTCCAGCCACAACAGCCCTCTTTTCTGCCTTCCAATGGGGTGGTCATTCCCATCTCAGACCTTCTACTCTGACACCTTTCTTGAAAAGAGGAAGAGGCATCAGAATGTGATGCACATGGTGCCACCTGACTTGTGTCACACAGAGGCCCTAGGTCGTCTGGAAATGGCTGAGTTATCCTTTTTTTTTTTTTTCCTTCCTTCCTTCCTCCTATCCTCCCTCCCTTCTCCTTCTCCTTCTCCTTCTTAGTGTGACTGGTGAGTCTTGCAAGAATAGGGAAACCAGAGAACTGGCCCTTGATCTGTCACCAACTTCTGCCAGAAATGTTCTTCTCCTGCCCAGATCTTCATATGTTCTTCTCAACATTCTACCTCAACTAAAATGTCATCTCCACAGAGAGGCTCCCTTGACCTCCCAAGCCAAATCATTCACACTATCTGGGATTATCTTGCTTATCTCCATATTTGTTTGTTGTTTGTCTCTCCCCATGATAATGTAAACTGCATGAGGACAGAGCCCTTATCTACCCTGCACAGGCTGTACCCTCAATGTCTGGCACAGAGTGCATACTCAGTAAATCCTTGTTGAGTGAATCAGTAATTCTTATGCATGCCATGGAGCTCGTCGCATTCTTCAAGGCCATGGCCACAGCAGGTCTGAGGCATCCTCCACGTGTGCAATGACGACATGACTTCCCTGTCTCCAAGCCTCCCCTTCAAAGACCTTAGAGGGTCTTTTCCTGTTCTGATTCAGTGCATGTGCAATAAGTCAATAAGCCAAATATGTGTCTTGCTCCCATTTCACAAGATCTGGTATTTATGATGTGGAAATAGCCTTTGAAAGTATGCATTAGGGATGCCTCTGGGAACCATGTAAAGATGCTGAGTGGTTCTGAGTGAGGAGAAAAATGTCCTTTGGCTAGCAGTGCTATGCATGCTGAAACTCCCAAACTTCAGCCTCAAGAAGAGGGAGGAAACAGATGGACCAAGAAGACAAATGCCCACCAGTGAGTTGTCCATGGACTTCTTCCACAGACCCTCAAAAACGCATAAATGCATTTTTATGCAAAATGCAGAAATTAATTGAGATAATCTAAGAAATGCTGAGGGAATGATTCCTAATTTGATGTCAAAGTTAGCAAAAGGCTTCAGCATGGGGTTTACTTTTGATTGTAGCTATATAGTGAGAATTTCCTTACATATGGCTAGCTCCTCAGGATTTTGACATCTGTGGATATTAAGTATATTTTGTTCATTGTTTTACTTTCATAATGCTTACCTCATTGCAGCAAATAATTAGTTGCTTAATTTTGAAGGGAAAAGTTGTTCCCACATGTTTGTAGCTGTTATAATTCTCTATCTGAAAACCATAGAACATTTGGAAGGAGAAAAACTGAGAGTGAGGAAGGCCTACAAGATGAGAAAAAGGAGCACTTGGGAGGGAGCCTCTATTCTGTCCCAAGCTACATTGTTTGTTTAGCACTCTTTTCCTGAGCTCCTCTTACAAACCTGATCTTGCTTTAGGTGTTAGGAGCACCAGGATAGAGGAGAAAAAAGCAAATCCAGCCATTCTGGAGCTGAAAGCCTGACTGAGGAGACACACAAGTAACCAAGTATGGGGTCATGTGACTAGTGTCACTAAGGGATATGGAAACACAGCAAGGAGAGCAGCTAACCAAATCTATCAGGGACAATTCACAGAAGAGGTGTTGGAGAAATGATAATCTGTCATCTGGTGAAGGCAGCAAACTTGTGAACCTGTGTTTCTTGCCAAATGAATCAGGCAACATGAGAACATTAAATTATTTGGGGGGATGTGTGCCAACATCACTCCTGTCTCCATATTTACACGTGTCCCCTTCTTTCCCCAGGCTCCAAACAGCCCCCCTGCCCACTAACCCCTCCTCCCTTTGCTCTCAACTGAGATGTCATTCTTTGGGAGGAAGCCCTCCCTGATACCCACGTGACAAAGTGCTGTGCTCCCCCATCTTTGCCCCAGATGCAAACCCATGAATATAGCTTAGCTGTCTGCTTTTTTATTATCCACGCTGTACCTCCTCTTCAGATAAGTCAGTCTCCCTAGAATAACCTGTTCTCTTTCTTCTGCTCCAGACCACAAGCTTCTCCAATGCCTTACAGGTATATTCCCAAGGTCTAGCCCAGGGCTTGGTGCACAGCAGGCATTCAATGATGCATACTGAATATTTCTATAAGAATACCACACTGTCTACACTATTCACAAAGAGCCCCTATCTCTGGCATTACTGTAATAGACGCTATGCAAGCGTGTCCTCCCAAGTGATGGGTCCTCTATTTAATAGATTTTTTAAAATTAGTTTCAGAGGTAGAATCCAGTGATTCATCAGTTGCATACAACACCCAGTGCTCAGGACATCACGTGCTCTCCGTAATGCCCATCACCCAGTTACCCCATCCCCCACCCACCGCCCCTCCAGCAAGCCTGTATTTTCCCTAGAACTCAGTGTCTCTCATGGTTTGCCTCCCTCTCAAGTTTCATCTTATTTCATTTTTCCTTCCCTTTCATCTGTTTTGTTTCTTAAATGCCTCCTATGAATGAGATCATGTGCTAATTGTCTTTCTCTGACTGACTTATTTCACTTAGCATAATACTCCCTAGTTCCATCCACATTGTTGCAAATGGCAAGATTTCATTCTTTTTGATGGCTGAGTAATTTTCCTGTGTGTGTGTGTGTACATCTTCTTTACCATTCATCTGTCAATAGACATCCGGGCTCTTTCCATATTTTGGCTATTGTAGACACTGCTGCTATAAACATTGGGGTGCATGTACCCCTTTGGATCACTGTTTGTATCCTTTGGATAAAGACCTAGTACTGGATGCAAAGAAAGAAGAACTCTCTTACACTGTTGGTGGGAATGCAAACCAGAGCAAACATTCTGGAACAGTATAGAGGCTCCTCAAAAAGTTAAAAATAGGGCTATGACCCAGCAATCACACTACTGGGTATTAAACAGATTTCTTAAGACTCAGGACCTAACTCAAATGAAAGGCATCTGGACCTTAGAATACAAAATCTGGACAAATATCTGGGAGCTTTTTGCTGCAGGTGTCTCTGCGCGAGATCCTCCCAAGTACAACTAAGCTCCTGAGGATTTCTTTTTCATTAAATTTTTCTTGCAAAGATAGTTCTGTAACTCAGAGTGTGACCTACCCACCTCCACCCTGGAACAAGGTTTTGTTTTTGTCTTTCATTTGTGCTTGTGGTACAGTTGAAGGTACAGAAGTAAATGTGGTCCAACACTTGCTGTGTATTATTAACTGTCGTCTGCACGACAGCTTCTAACAGTAAGGGTGAGCGCCTGACTGCCCTCCCGCTGAGGCCTTCTCTTATGATACGTCATGCATCATTTTGCTTAGCTGCCTTCTCTTTGCTGCTTGATCTATTAATTCCTGGCCTTACCAGCAGTTCAGATAGCCCCATCTGGATCGAGGCATGCTCAGTGTCTCTGGGGAATCTTTGGGGAATCAGGCTGCATAGATGAGATGTCTTCCGATTTTTTATTTTTCTGATATGTCAGAGGTGATCACATTTCAAAGGTACTCAGAAAATCATGGCCACAACATCTGGCAAAGGTAACAATACAACAGTAAAGGAGCCCTTTAGTATAACACAAAGCATTTTTGGCTGGGGGTTTGAAAGAGATTTTGTGCTTTAAAAAAATTTCAGCTAAAAGTCATTGACCATTACCTAGAACTCAAAAAGGATCGATGCAAAAAGTGAAATGAAAAGAACTTTTAAAGGGTACTATTGTAAAAATAACAATTAACGGACACCTATGATCTAGTCTGAAAAGTAAATGGTGTCACTCAGGTAGTTCTGATTAATTCTGTGTCCTTAATTGAATGATACCATGCAGATTATTAATTCACAAAAATTAAAATGAATTCTATTATCTTAGTCCCCAAACCAGGTGTCATCTACTGTTTAATGTTTAAAAGTCAATTAATTAATATTATTTAATCAATCTTTGATACAGTAAGTGCTCTAGTGAATTTAAAAAAAAAGGAGCATCGTTTCTCACTGGGTGAAACTTGAACACAGGCAGGCTAGAACACTGCCCAAATCTGTTCCTATTAGCTCTGAGTTTGCTCGTAGTACCACATGGCTACCACCCAATAAAAATGAGTCCTAGATGCCATTTTCTTGCTTCAAGCTCCTATCCTATCCAGGCCCTCTCACAGAACCTGAATATACTTCAGAAGCTGTCATATTTCCAGTGTGTTTAATAGTAAGAACACAATAAAAATGATGTTTTGACTATGAATTCAGGAGACCAGGAATTTTATTTTATTTTTTTAAAAGATTTTATTTATTTATTTACTTGACAGAGAGAGAGAGCACAAGAAGGCAGAGAGGCAGGCAGAGGCAGAGAGAAAAGCAGGCTCCCCACTGAGCAAGAAGCCCAAAGCAGGGCTTGATCCCAGGACCCTGAGATCATGACCTAAGCCGAAGGCAGCAGCTTAACCCACTGAGCCACCCAGGTGCCCCAGAAGACCAGGAATTTTAAAGAGAAGGTAAGAAAGAAAGAAGAAAGGCTTCCATTCATGGATCGGCCAATACTGAGAAGTCTTAATAGAAGAGATTTGGACAGATGCAGATTTGTCACAGAGCATGGCTCTTCAATCAAAGCAATATTTGAGGTCTCAAAAGATAAATGATTTTGGGGGGAATGGATGCAATCCCCTTAGGCATTATCCTTGGCTTATGAGCAGGAGACCGAAGAGGTATAAATGATGGACAGTCCCTTAGCTCTCCACTGGAAGTCAGAAATCGTGCACAGAAACTGCAGTGCTTCCAAACCACAGAACACCTTCATAAAGACGTTCAATGGAATGTGCCCAGGATTTTTTTTTTTTTTCACACAAATGATAAATTGCCAAGTCTCTGGCTGCAGAGTTTACTAGGCATTATTTTAATACTTCCTGTCCTTGAACAGAGCCACCCCGAATTTCGTGTGACATTCTCCTCCAGACTCCTTAAAGACTGCTTCATTCTGGGAAAAAGCCATTCTGGCCCCTCGCCTCGGGCATTCCTCACAGGCTTCACCTCTTCTCAGTGGGGCCATTTAGTTCCTAAGCCTATTTATTTTACAATTAATCATGTTCAAATAAGTAGTTCATAAAGCCACCTTTACCAAATGACAGAACTGTCACTTCTCCAAAGCCCTCTGGCAGCAGGGTTTACTGGACTCTCAACTCCCTGGGTCCTTCACAGTTTTGGTAGTCTTCCACGCTGAGAGAATTGGGTTGACTTCCTCCTGTTTGCCCAAGGGATTGAGGGAAGCAGTTACCCTCTGGAGTTTCTGGAGTCCTTGAGGAGGTCATAAAACAGCACTCTTCACAGTCTAAGTTGTTCCAATATACCTAGCCTCACTGAGGACAATGTCTACTGGTAGGTTTTCCCCCGGGATTTTTGCAAACATTATTTACTCTGTGTATTAGTTTCCTACAGTTACAAACAAATTACCATATGCTTGGTGGCTCAAAACAGCAGATATTTATTGTCTCACAGTTGTGAAGCCCAGATGTACAGAAGGTGCCGGCAGGACCATACACCCCCTGAGGGCTCTGGGGAGAAACCCGCCTTACTTCTTCCAGCTTTCGGGGACTGTTGGCAGCCTTTAGCTTCCAGTCTTTGCTACAGGCCTCCTCTTCTTCATGTGATTCTTCTCCTCTTCTCTCTCTTAAGGACACTTGGGACTTAGGTCCCATTCAGATAATGTCTGATGATCTCACCTCAAGATCTTTAACATAATTTTACCTGCAAATATCCTTTTTTCAAAAAGGCAACATGCACAGTATCTGGCTACTAGAACATGGACATATCTCTTTGGGGGCCACCATTCAACTCACTACACCCCACATTCTAATGAAAACTCTTAATACACAACTGATTCTCACCCTCTCATGCTCACAACTGGTGTCAAATGTGCATTTTAAACATGAGGCAGACTGGGTACCAGATTGCCACAGCTGGCTCTGCATGTTCATGGAGAGAGGTGTGTTCAATCTTTGCAGATAAAAGCAGCTAGAGGTGCTGGTGGCTCTAAGACTGGGACAGGGTAGCTGAGAGCTATCTGTAGGGAGCAACAGAGTTTCCCTAATGGATCTGGATTCTGTCAAAGTCTGGGTGACGGTGAAGACTTCTCCACAGCCATGTTTAGTTTCATCCCAGTCCCAAGTCAACATTCAGAGGCCTCTTCCTTCCTACCATTTCATCACTATTGAAGTTCAAAACAGATCTCTCCAACACTTTTTTTTTCTTGGTAATCATTAGAACAAATAGATTAAAAACCAGTACAGTTATAGAACATCTGGACAGAATGGATTTTGAACAGAAAACTCCCCACTAGGGTCTCTGCTGACTATGTGAGATACATGCTGGTCTTCTGTTACTCTAAACCTTTACTAAGTGGATCCCCTGCTTCCTACCCTTTTGAGGAGCTGACTCAGAAATACGTGGGAAATGATCTTTTCCATCCCGTCATCCTGCTGCTCTATATGAAACAGCTCATTTACTGAGCACTTATTACATCATGGAAGATTAAAAGATGAATCATAATAGCACCAAATCCTGTACATAGACATACAAAGTGCTTTCAGGCATATGATCTCATTTGAGCCCCAAAACAATTTCACTTGAGCCCCATAATTTCACAAATTATGAAAGTGGAGCAAAGAAGGGGAGGGAAGGCCCAAATTCTACAGGTGGCAAGAGGCAGGGCTGGACCACAGCTCAAAACACCTCACCCCCTTGTCCTTCCCTGTGCCAGGTAAACAATGCCTTCAAGGTGGACAGCAGGGAAGGGAGCTTATCAGCCGGGTCTCAGGAGGAAACACAACTCGCTCTAGATGGTACATATGAAGACTTTAATGAAAGGACCACGTACAGAAGTGTGACTGTGTTACAGGAATTAACAAGGGCTGTGGAGGCATCCAGACAGCAGCAACAAATGGTGAGCCATTACTAGTTCTATGCCTGAAGTAACAAGGGGAGGAAGGAGTGTAACTGGAGCCTGATGAGAGCTGAAGAGTCAAAGAAGGGCCGTGTGGCAGAGGCTACAATCTCAGAGGGAGGCAGCTACCAGCAGAGAAGCAGTGCTAAAGTAGGGACAGAGAGGGAAGGTCTCTCTTCCCCAGCTTTGATCTTCCTACTGGTACCTCCCACAAACTGAAGTCAAATGGAAGCCAGCAGACAAGGGAGCAGCTGAAAATGTGTCAAAGGATGAGAATCCCAGAGCACGGAACAAGGTGCGTCTAGGTGAAGGCTGGGGTGATGCAAAGAGAGAACCAGCCCGGAAAGATAAAACATGGACATAAATAATAGAATCCAGATGGGGAAGAGAATTTCCAAATTATAAGTGGGTAGGTGGCTTAGTGTGAGCCTGGGAAGAAGGGAAGCCTTCATCTAGAAGCATGGTGGCTGGGGCTTAAAGGTAGAATCTAGAAATATAAAGATAGGGAGGATGGTATTTTCAGGAAAATGAACAATACAACAAAGGCACACAGACACATGGTATGTGTAGGGTTGGGAGCACATGTGTGGGGAACAACTCACTCTTCCGTTTGGAATATGACTATAGGAAGGAGAATAAGGTAGTAGGTAGGGTGAGTCCTGGAAATGCCTGAAATGCTCTGTGAGGGAATTTGTCTTTTATTCTGGGGGCCGTGAAGTACCAGTGCAGTTCTGTCAAAGGATATATTTAGAGAGATGAATCCTCCAAAGCAGAGAGCATAGACCATATGGAAGAAGAATGTTGTTTTATGGAAGATGTGGCTGCTGAAAGGCTTTGACGTTTGCTAGACCTTAAACAAGTCAAGTCACCCCAAGAAGATCCACCCCAGATCTATTCTCCCTTTGTCTTTGTGCCTCAGTCTTGAAAAGTCAAGGTCAGTGTCAGTTAAAAATTCAGTCAACTGGCCAGTTTAGTCCACTGGTGCCAAAACTTAAGGGACAATATTGAAAATGCAGTAATTCAATGAGGAACCTAGACAGTAATAGGTATCACAATACTACAGTCAAAACTCCTGAGAGCCATCTGGTTCCACAGCTATGGTGGGGTGGGGAGGGACAGGGGCTAGCTTCTCTTCTCTTGGAGTGACATACTTTTGTGTGTTGTTTTTTCTTGTTTAGTAGCTACTGGTCTAATATTTTTGGTAGCCACTTACCTCCTTAAAGTCAGGAGAATCAGTCCTCTACTCAGAAACTGTGTCTTTATTTGTTTGTTTGTTTTGTCCTAATAGAAGTTTGGAATGTATAACATTTGTAGAGCCATGTGGTCCAGATTCCAGGAAGCAAGTCTCTTCCAGATACTTCTGCCAGAGCCCAAACCTCTCTCAATCAGGTTCCAGTTGCTGCAAATGCTAACAGAATTCAAAACGGAGAGAAATGGGACTGAGTAGAGAGGTTGCAATGTGCCAAGTCCTAAGATGTTGTCAGACAGAAACTCATGAGTGAAGAATTATTGCAAAGCCACAGATTCCCACACAAATGTCTATGTTCACAGAGCAGTCTATCAGCTTCAGAAAAACTGGTTGGTTTTCTGATGCCCAGACTTCTAGAAGGAAGCATTATCTAGATCTCTTACGCATTTGGGACCATAAAAGACACTGACGGAATTGTTTTCCCCTAATCTCATTTAGGCAAGGCCACATGCAGATTAGGAGCATACAGTCTGCAGATGATCCTGACTTAAGCACTCACAAGACGTGTCATCTAAGACCAGACATGGAATCTTTCTTACAGACTCCTCATCTGTAAGCTGACCAGGGTGATGTTCATGCTACAGTAGGAAGATCAAAGGATAAAGTCTGCTGTCCCACTTTTTAAAAAACTGCAGCAACCTGTATAAGTTGTAGTTTGTTATTATTGCTATAATTTCTTGGGAATGTATTTTCATTTATCTGATCAGAAATTGTGACAGTGGGGTTTAGGAGTCTACTATCTAACTCTCTGTATCTTGGACTTTGGTCTTTCGACATGTGGAAAATGATGCTATGTGATTCAGTTCTTCAAATATTGTCTGATTTCTCTGGTGAAGTGTTGGGGGACACATGGAGATGAGTCAATACTGTCCCTGTACTTATGGGGCTTCCAGTGGAGTGGATAGCTGGTTAGATCTATACAGAGGTACATAGGTAGATGGCTGGATGGATGGAGGGAGAGATAGATGTGGAAACTGATAGAGATAGAGATCATAGGTGTGGATACAGATGCAGGTGCAAGTACGGCTGTAGACAGAGATAGAGATAGAGATAGAGATAGGAATACAGAAAGGGAATGGCTTCTCTTAGATTGATTTTGCTAATGAGTAGTCTTTGCAAATAAAGCTTTGCTCTCCACTCCTTCCATGACAATGGATGCAGCTGTGAGAATGGAAATTGAGAGGTTCACCCAGAAGAACAGGTTTGTCAACAGCCATGCTTGACTTAAGTACTTGCAATGTCATTTCTCTATTTGCCAGAAGAGTTCTTAAAACTTTACTGCAAGTAGATTAAAATGTGGTTCCCTAACTACAGATAAGGGAATCTGTCCCACTTCCCTGGTTAGTGAGGACAGTATCATAGAATCTTGGATGTAGAAAGGGAAATCATTTAATAGACTAGAGAACGAAGTCTAGTATTTTTACCTTATGAGTTTTTCCTAAGGTACTTTAAAAACAACAACAATAACAACCACCATAATAAAAAGGCTGATTCTTGATGCCTGGGTGATTTAGTCAGTTAAAGGTTTGCCTTTGGCTCCAATCATGATCCCAGGGTCCTGGGACTGACCCCTACATCAGGCTCCCTGCTCAGTGGGAGCCTGCTTCTCCCTCTTCCTTTGCCCCTCCCCCTACTCATGCTCTTACTCCCTCTCTGTCTCTGACAAAAAAAATGAATAAAATCCTAAAAAAAAAAATAAATAAATAAAAAGCTGCTTCTTACTTCATAGGTAGTGGTGTCATTTGGCAGTACATATCTCAAGGCACCTTTTGAAAACACAGATCTGGATTAACAGACTCTAAAAAATAATCATTTTCTTTAACAGATGGTATTTAGATTAAAAGAAACAAACTCCAATAGAATTAAGACTGGTTGAGGCACCAAGAATTTAAAAAAAAAAAAAAATCTGGATTTGTTAAAACATCTTAACATATTTTTATGGCAAAAAAAAAAAAATGGAGAGAAAACATCAGACAAGATAAGATTTAGATTTCTGGCCTTCAGTAAGACCCAGCACTTTGATTAACTCCACCTGGAGAAGAGAAAGCTTCTGAGGATTCTGAGCTATCCCCAATGAGATATAAAGTACAAAATGTGATTTTAGGTTCTGTAGTTAAGTTTCCATGAATTGTCTCCCATTTGTGCTAGCTAGCATGCTAAATGGTGAAGAAAACAAAACAAAACAAAACATTTACCTTTGACATCAGGATCTTTGGGATATTTTCTCTGAATGAAATAATATCTAATCTGGGCATTTTGGAGACTACAAAATAAAAATCAAACATTTAAGGAAGTATAAAAGGGATAAATATCATGAAGAAAAATGCATGATACATTTAAGCATTTGGTTCTTAGAGGAACTTTTTTTTAAAGTAGTTTTTGTGATTTTTTTTTTAATCACAACCATGAATGAGATCAAGACCTGAGCTGAGATGAAGAGTCAGATGTTTCATGACTGAGCCACCCATGTGCCCCTCAAAGAAACTTTTTAAACTGCAGTGGTAATTTCTAGAGAGGGAATAAAGCTGGAAGTAGGGCCAGTGATGAACAAAGTGTGGTGAGTGAGTGGACACACACAAAAAAATAGCCATTTTAAGCACTTAGGTGTGTCTCTCCCACCCCTCCTCCTGCCCCATGGACAAATCAGGGACTGCGCTCTTGGTGAAGAGCACGGAAATAAGTAGACAAAAATGTATGACTGAGAGGACAATTAGAGTAGTCAATATTTGTAAGCTCTTGTTTTTTTTCTCTTTTTAGATATGAACACTTTTCCTCCAATGAAATCTTGCATGGAAGCCACACATGTATAAGAAATTAATCAAAATGGAGCTTCTCCCAGTAGAGGCTGGGAGCCCCTACTCAGGTTTTCCACACTTCTGCAGACAGCAAGACACCATGACATAAAGTTTGAAAACCATACATCTCCTCATTCTATTCATGTGATATCATGACAATTTGAGCCTAGAGGGGTGATGTGATGTGCCTGAGATCATACAGTAAGCTTGCAGCAAAAATAAGACCACGGTCCTATCTTCCCAGTTCCTCATTGTGATTTCTTCCCACTTTATCAGTCTGTACCAATCTAATCATTATTATGAGGCTTATTTGAATTTTCTTATGGAAATATTTCATATGTCCCACATAAATTTTAAGCAAATGCTTGAGTGTCTGAGTCATATTTTTTTTTAACTGTATCCTTCCTTTGAAGGCTCATGCAAGGCTCTCTCCTCAAGCTCTTCTTGGATATGCAAAATTATCAGCTGCATTTTAAATAAACTTGCTGACACACATACTTCCCAAACTGACAGCACAGGAGTGGGAACTGATATTCTGAGATGGGGCATATTCTACTCTTTCCCCCAGTGAAAGGCACCAAACCCCCAGGTATAATCACTACACCTTAGTCTTACCCCATAAAACCAGAAAGAAGGAAAGCCATAACATGAATTGCTTCTACTTTCATTGTTTTCCCTGTCCCATGACCATCTTCAAGTTGAGGTGTCAACTAGTCCTAAAATACCCTGCAAGCAGATGAACCACTGGAGATACCAGTATTAAAGAGCCTAAATGATTGGCAAACTAGACAATCGGATCCAGGATGGTCAAGAATTCACAACTGTTTTGAAGAAATATTTCTTGATCATCTGCTCTCTACTGTTATCTTCTCTAAACAAGAAACTCCCTATAAATGATCTTCCATACCAAACAACCCAAGAAAGATTGGAGGGAAGAGGGGAGGTGATCACGTTAGCATGCAAAGGCCCCTGCCATTTTTACCATCTGAGTGACAGTATTGAAACCCCCACTCAGTGCAGTGAGAAAGGGCCTCACTGTGAGTGAGACACTGGGTCACAATGCACAGTTACAGACCATAACTTTGTCAGGATATCCATCCTGTCTTTTATTGGGACCTGAATACTGGGACTGGGAAAATCATGACAAGAGGCCAGTATCAATGAGGGTTCTCTAGAGAAACAAAACTAATAGAAGATATTTATTTATCTACTCACTTACTTACTTACTTATTTTAAGGAACTGTTTCACATGATTATAGAGGCTGAGAATTCCCAGGATCTTCAGTTCAAAGTCCTGAGAACCAGGAGAGCTGATGAGGTAACTCCTAATCTGAGTCTTAGTCCAAAGTCAGGAGATGACTATTGTCCCAGTTTAGAGACCCTCAAGCAGAGAAAGTGAATTCTCTCTTACTCTGCCTTTTTGTTGTATTCATGCCTTCAGAGGGCCTCAACCCACATACAGGACAACAATCTGCTTTACTCACTATTGATTCAAATGTTGATCTCATCCAGAAACACTTCTACAGAGACACCCCAGAATAATGTTTAACCAGGTATGTAGGCACCCCACGGCTCAGTCAAGTTGACATGTGCAACTAATTAAAGCCCATTTGAGCCCATCAGAGCAACTAACAGAGCCCATTCTGGAGCCAAACATTCTATAGATGAGGCCAGTGTGACAACTCCTAGACTTGACTTTAATATTCCTCTTGAATGAAGGCATTGTCCATATGGGAAGAAATATGGCAAGGATGAAAAAAAAGAGATTGTCTTTTTTCCATTGGATATTCTTTCCTGCTTTGTTGAAGATTAGTTGACCATAGAGTTGAGGGAGATACAAATCAAAATGACAATGAGATACCACCTCACACCAGTCAGAATGGTTAAAATTAATAAGACAGGGAAAAACAAATGTTGGCAAAGATGTGGAGAAAGGAGAATCCTCTTACGCTGTTGGTGGGAATGCAAGCTGGTACAGCCACTCTGGAAAACAGTATGGAGGTTCCTCAAGAAGTTAAAAATAGAGCTACCTTATGACCCAGCAATTGCACTCCTAGGTATTTACCCCAAAGATATAGATGTTGCACCCCAACATTCATAATAGCAATGTCCACAATAGCCAAAATATGGAAAGAGCCAAGATATCCTTCAACAGATGAATGGATAAAGAAGGTGGTTTACATATATAGTGGAATATTACTCAGCCATCAGAAAGGATGAATGCCTACCATTTACACTGACATGGATGAACTGTAGGGTATTATGCTGAGTGAAATGAACCAATCATAGAAAGGCAATTATCATGCAGTTTCTCCCATATGTAGAATATAAGAAATAGTGCAGAGGATCATAGTGGAAGGGAGGGAAAACTGAATGGGAAGAAATCAGAAAGGGAGACAAACCATGAGAGACTCTTGACTCCAGGAAACAAACTGAGGGTTGTGGAAAAGGAGGTAGGTGGGGAGATGGGGTAACTGGGTGATGGACATTAAGGAGGGTACATGATGTGATCAACACTGGATATTATACTCAACTAATGAATCATTGAACATTATATCAAAACTAATGAGGTACTATATGTTGGCTAATTGAATTTAAATTTTAAAATAGAGGAAAAAAAAGATAAAAAAAGCATTCTGAAGTATTTCTGCTCTTTGGTTCCTTTGCTCTTTTGTTCTTTGGTTAATAAATTTGGGAGAGAAGCAAATTTGGAAACATTTATGTCTCATTTGGCAGGAGAAACACATGCTCTTGACAGCTTCTTGATTTGGCTTCAATGGCATAATCAGACAACACCAGTTGTAAGCATTCATCTGCAAACAAGATCCCAGAACACAGAGAAGACTCAAAGGCTGATTCTCCTATAGCTGATTATTTGATGTTAGTGGAAATTCTAACCATTTCTCCTAAGAAGCTACTTCAGAATTTAAGAGCCCAAAGGAGTCTATCCCCCTGCAATATCTGGCAAGGAAATGTAAGGCAGGAGTACTTTAATGATCATTTTTAGAGGATTTTTGCTGTCCTGGTTAGTCTGAGTTGGCCTCTTAGGTACATGAGTTGGCAAAGATCCATGATTCACTCATTTTCCCAACTTGCTTCAAGCAATCATAATTTACCATTGACCTAGAATTTCTCCATCTCAGGACAGATCTCAGCCCAACAGAGAACCAGGGGGGCCTGAATGGCCGCAGAATTGAAATACAGTTGATGCCTGGAAAACACAGGTTTGAACCGCGCAGGTCCACTTACACATGGGTTTTAATTTTTTCGATAAATACAATAGAGTACTATAAATGTATTTTCTCTTCCTTATGATTTTCTTAACATTTCCTTTTCTCTAGCTCACTTTACTATAAGAACACATTATATAATAGTACACATAACACAACGTGTGTTAATTAACTCTTTATGTTGTCAGTAAGACTGCTGGTCACAGTAGGCTATTAGTAATTAAGTTTTGGGGAAGTCAGATGTTATATATAAATTTTTGAGGGCACAAGCAGAGGTGGCATCCCCTTCCCTTACATTGTTCATGGGTCAACTGTACTATCCCTTTAATGACGTATTACAATGTACATTTAGACAAGGATTCTCCCCACTTAGTAAATAGCAGATTTTTGGCATAACTCATCCCTAAACCACTTGTCAAGAACCTGTGGCAGGCAAATTTATCTCAAAACCAGCTTAAATTGACAATGTAAAACAGAAACTATAAAGTGAGTGAAAAGTCTTTCTACTGTGGTGAAACAGCTAGGTCTTTGGTTACACCTAGGTGTAAGCAGAAAATCAGAATATTAATTGTCTGGAAAGACTATCCTGTCTCCCTTCTCCCTTCTCCTGACCCCTTCAGTAGACTCACAAAGGAAATGGCATGTTTCTGCTGATTGGGTGATCTGGGGAACAAATCTGAATTATAAAGTGTTACGGGCTTTTGGAAGAATGAAGGTGCTGTCAGGATAAAAGATGTTAACTTTTTCCATGGCACTTGTATAGAAGTCTACAGTTTATGACCTGTTTTGCTGTTGGCTGACTGCTCTCTCCCTCCCCCACCCTCCATCCACTTATTAAACAAAAGACTTGCATATTCTGGGAAGTGTTGGCAACATGGCCATGCCACCGTCATCCAGGCTGTGCTGCCATGTGGTGGAAAGAGCCCCCGCTTGGAGCTTGAGAGCAGCTCTGGCCACTGTGGGGTACGAGCTACAGGCTCCAGACAAGGGTCACCCCAGCGGCTGATGAGGGTCAAGGGGCAGCAAGGGACAGCTGCTGCAAGAGCCCTGTGCTGCAGTTCCATCACAAATGCTGAACTATCTTCTCTTCCCCTCCTGCTCACCAAGACTCACTGGCTCTCCATACTCTGTCAGCTACTTCTCTCTTCTTCCAGCATAACCAGTGTGTCTCTACTGCATTTCACTTCAGATTCATTCAACAAATCTTTCTTAAGTAACTACCATCCAAGCTACGGCTCTTCACCACACCTCAGTCCACTGTTCATCCTCTCTTCCCTCCAGAAATGATCTGGAAGGAGGACACCTGTTTATTGTTAAACTAGCTGCCGTGCTCTCTCCACTCTCAGCAGCTGAGAGTGCCGATCCCTGCATGTCTTCTGAAATCTGCTCTTCCTTTGCCTTTCTTAAGCACTCTCTCTCATGGTGTTGCTCCTTCCTCTGATGCCTCCTTTTGGATTCTTCCTTTTTCCTTGTCCTTCAACATTCAATGTTGCTATGTCCCAGAGTGACATTCCTAACGCTCTTCTCTTGTAATTCTGCATGCTGCCCTGGATTACCCCATGTCTTCTTAGGGCTTCTGCCATCATCCACAATGCAGAAAACTCAAAGGGCTACATTTCTAGCCTGCACCTCTCTTCTGAACTGCAGACATATTTAGCCAGCTCCTTGCACAATACAACCACTTGTTTCAGTTACCATGGCTGCATAACAAACCATCCCTAAACTTAGTGGCATAGAACAACTATTGGTTGGGTCAGGAACTTAGAGTACAGAAAAGATTGTTGTTTCTACCATATGATGTCTGGGGCTTCCTCTGGGAGGACTTGGGAGGGATTTACAGCTGAAGAATGGAATCATCTGGAAGTATCTCCACTCATATGTCTGGTGGTGGATAGCAGTCATGATGTCACATGTCTGTTGGCTGGGATTTCATTTGGGTCTGTCAGTCAGAATACCTACAAATGGCTTCTCTCTGGGCCCAGACTTTCTCACAGCATGGAAACCTTAGGGTCACTGGTCTTCCTACAAAGCAGTTCAGGGCTCCAAGGGTGGATGTCCTTGCTAACAATGGAGAGGCCACATCACTTTTTGGAACTTAACCACAGAAATCACTTCTTGTCACTTCCCTCACTTGATACCAGTTACAAGGGAGTCATAGGCCCACCATATTCTGAGGGAGGGAATGAGACCCCATTTGGTATTGGGGGTGTGTGTGGAAAAGTAATAGGAGAGCACATAGGACAGGAGGCGCTCCATCTTTGGAAAGTACAGTCTGTCACATTGCTCCTCTCTACTCCCCAGCCTCACACATGCTCCATCTACACAGACCTATTATGCTGCCACATACATTCTCCTCCCTCCAGGTCTTCACACATATTGTTCCCTCTGACTAGAGCATCTCTTCCTGTCTTCTGTCTTCTAGCTCCCACCAGGACTGATTTTTTTTTTTTCTCATTTCTATTTGTCCATCAAGCCTCCTTTCAGATGCCACTTCATTCAGATCCAAGTTTGTCCTTACAAGAGAGGCAGTGTCCACCACATCTTGCTTTCCTCCCTGTTGCATCCCCTACTCATTCAACAACTGGATGTGGAAGGAAATCCCAGCCTGAATTCTGAGTCACTAACCTGAGCTCAAAGTCTTGTTCTGCCACTTGCTGATTGTGTGAACCAGTGTAATCTGCTTAATTTCATAAAACTCTAGTTCCCATACCTATAAAATGAGAAAATTAATATATTACCTTTTAGGGCTGTGGATTAAGTGGGATGGTATAAAGATATTGGCTCATAGATGCTAACTATTAAAACGATCCTCAGAACAGATTTATGGGTCAAAAGTTAATTTAAAGAACTGGTGCTGGAATGCAAACATTTCCCCTCTAGCTCTAAGAGCTAGATTGCTCAAGAAAGTAAACTTCTTAAACTATACTTAATATATAGCCACTTATTGTCTCTATTTCTATACTTCATTTTAATGGTTATATTTAATGTACATTCAATCTGTAGACAGACATTCTTAGGTACAAGCATTTGTATAGAAGGTCCTATATTTGGTATGGCTAATTATTTCTCACTAAGCATATACTTTTCCTCCTACTGAAGGTAGGGAGAATCCTCTGCTTTTAAAAAGATAGTCGCCCAAGATATCTCTCCTATGAAGGGTACCTCTCATTCTGCTTGCACCACTGACCCCAGAAGGACAGGCAACTCAGCATAATTACTACCCACATAGGACTTCTCTTTCTCCCTTTGGCTCCATTAACCACTATGCTTGATGTTCACCATCCATGGCTTTGGTCTTCTCTGGGGATTACATATAGGGTTCCCCATCTTTGTAGTTGGGTAGAAAACAGACCCTTTTAAAATATTTGCGGTGAAAAAGCACATTTTCTGGTGATTGAGGTGTTGTTTTTGGCCTTGTGGTATTTTGTGTTTATTTCTGATTTTTTTTTCTTCTTTTCATTGAATTTTTCTAACTTGCCAGGCAGCTACTATTTGTACAATTTGTATGGATGGGTTGTATGTTCTATGCATCACTATGCCAAGGAAGAGACGCTTTCAGTGTTGTTTAAATTCCACATGTAAAATGACCCAAAATTCCAGCTCCACACCTGTTTGAACAGAGTACAGAGAATAAACAGGAGCAATGGAAAATACGTTATAGGGACACAGATATTGGTTAAGCCTATGCGTAGAGCCATTCAAAGACTGGTCAAGATACAACATCCATTCCTGATTAAAAAGTTTCAAAGTATAGGGATAGGGGGAACATTCCTCAACTTCATAAAATCTATCTATGAAAAACCCACAGCAAATATCATCCTCAATGGGGAAAAGCTGACAACCTTCCCTCTGAGATCACGAACATGACAAGGATGCCCACTCTCACCACTCTTGTTCAACGTAGAACTAGAAGTCCAAGCAATAACAATCAAAAAACAAAAAGAAATAAATGGTATTCAAATTGACAATGAAGAAGTCAAACTCTTTCTTCACAGATGACATGATACTTTATATGAAAAACTCAAAACACTCCACCCCAAACTACTAGAACTCATACAACAATTCAGTATTATGGCAGGATACAAAATCAATGTACAGAAATCAGTTGCTTTCTTATGCACTAACAATGAAAAAACAGAAAGGGACATCAGTGAATCAATTCCATTCACTATAGCACCAAGAACCGTAAGATACCTTGGAATAAATGTAACCAAAGAGGTAAAGGATCTGTACTCGAGGAACTACAGAACACTCATGAAAGAAACTGAAGAAGACACAAAAAGATTCAAGACCATTCCATGCTCATGGATCGGAAGAATAAACATTGTTAAAATGTCTATATTGCCTAGAGCAATTCTATACTTTCAATGGCATTCTGATCAAAATTCCACTGGTGTTTTTCAAAGAGCTGGAGCAAACAATCCTAAAATTTGTATGGAACCAGAAGAGCCCCTGAATTGCTAAGGAAATGCTGAAAGAGAAAAACAAAACTGGGGGCATCACGTTGCCTGATTTCAAGCTTTACTACAAAGCTGCGATCACCAAGACAGCATGGTACTGGCATAAAAACAGACACATAGACCAGTGGAACAGAGTAGAGAGCCCAGATATGGACCCTCAACTTTATGGTCAAATAATCTTCGACAAAGCAGGAAAAGATACACAGTGGAGAAAAGACAGTCTCTTCAATAAATGGTGCTGGGAAAATTGGACAGCTATGTATAGAAGAATGAAACTTGACCATTCCCTTACACCATACACAAAGATAAACTCAAAATGGAAAGAAGACCTCAACATGAGGCAGGAATCCATCAGAATCCTAGAGGAGAACATAGGCAGTAACCTCTTTGACATCTGCCACAGCAACATCTTTCAAGACATGTCTCCAAAGGCAAAGGAAACAAAAGTGAAAATGAACTTTTGGGACTTCATCAAGATCAAAAGCTTCTGCACAGTAAAGGAAATAGTCAGCAAAACAAAGAGGCAACCCATGGAATGGGAGAAGATATTCGCAAATGCCACTACAGACAAAGGGCTGATATCAAAGATCTATAAAGAACTCCTCAAACTAGGGGTGCCTGGGTGGTTCATTGGGTTAAGCCTCTGCCTTCAGCTCAGGTCATGATCCCAGGGTCCTGGGATCGAGCCCCGCATCGGGCTCTCTGCTCAGCAGGGAGTCTGCTTTCCTCTCTCTCTCTGCCTGCCTCTCTGTCTACTTGTGATCTCTGTCTGTCAAATAAAAAAAAAAAAAAAAAAAAAAAAAAAAAAAAAAAAAAAAAAAAACTCCTCTCAAACTCAACACACACAAAACAGATAGTAATGTCAAAAAATGGGCAGAAGACATGAACAGACACTTCTCCAATGAAGATATACAAATGACACATCTCCAAAGAAGACATACAAATGGCTAACAGACACATGAAAAAATGTTCATCAACACTAGCCATCAAGGAGATTCAAATCAAAACCACATTGAGGTACCACCTTACACCAGTTAGAATGGCCAACATTAACAAGACAGTAAACATGTGTTGGAAAGGATGTGGAGAAAGGGGAACCCTCTTACACTGTTGGTGGGAATGCAAGTTGGTACAGCCACTTTGGAAAACAATGTGGACATTCCTTAAGAAATTAAATATAGAGCTACCCTATGACCCTGCAATTGTGCTACTGGGTATTTACCCCAAGGATATAGATGTAGTGAAAAGAAGGGCCATCTGTACCCCAATATTCATAGCATCAATGGCCAAACTGTGTAAAGAACCAAGATGCTCTTCAACAGACAAATGGATAAAGAAGATGTGGTCCATATAATTGTGGAGTATTATGCCTCCATCAGAAAGGATGAATACCCAACTCTTGCATCAACATGGACAGGACTGGAAGAGATTATGTTGAGTGAAATAAGTCAAGCATAGAGAGTCAATTATCATATGGTTTTGCTTATTTGTGGAATATAAGGAAAAACACAGAGGACATGAGGAGATGAAGAGGAGATGTGAGTTACGGGAAATTGGAGGGGGAGATGAACCCTGAGAGACTGTGGATTCTGAGAAACAAACTGAGGGTTTTGGAGGGGAGGGGGGGTGAGAAGTTGGGTGAGTTAGTGGTGAGTATTATGGAAGGCATGTATTGCATGGAGCACTGGGTGTGGTGCATAAACAATATTCTGGAACACTGAAGAGAAATTTTAAAATAAATAAATAAAAATTAAAAAAAAAAACTGGAATGTGTCACTTGCCATAGGAGGCAATGAGCTTTCTGTATTGGCTTACTGAAACACTGGTTAATCAGCAAGTTGTAAGGAAAATTTAAAAATCAGTGAAAAGTTGGATTAAGATACCTTATTCTTCCAAGATTTCATACTAAACTGCCATGAAGATTCACAATTATTGGACGTTACCTCTAGGCTGCACTGGCTAGTTGTAGAGAAGAACAGACCTAGAAGAGCTGTGTCTACAGCTGGAGAATATAGTGTCCTCAGTTAGGACAAAGATAAATACTGTAAGAGTGATTGGGTCACACACACACACACACACAAGGAGAACCCAAAAAATGAGATATTCTATTGCTGCTTGAATCTTCACCAATACCTGGAACCTGCACATGAGAATTATCTGAACCTATTCTTTCAAATTCCAAATCTTATTTGTCTCCATCTCCAAAAGTGTGCATCTGTCCTCAGTCAGGTCCCTTCAGTATTCAAACTAGAGATATATTGATGGGTTAATAAAAGAGGCTAAACAAGCCAAAAAGAATGAGCATACAGGAAGTTAGAAAAACCAGTGGAACAACTACAGATACATCATGACCTTGTGTCTTTAAAATCCTCCAGATCTTCTTGCAAGGAACTGTGTTGGGTAATCTGGGCCAGGAACCTGTGTGCCTCTTGTCACAGAGTAATCTGGAGGGCAAGAAGTTGGCTTCATGACTTAGAACCACAACCCAGCACTGTCCCAGAGATTGGCATAAGAATTTAAACAGTGTTTAAAGTGGGAATATGATCGCAGGATTTCAAAGCCAAAGAGGAAATCACCAAATATTTAATTCAATCATTTTACTTTATAAGTTTCAATTTAAATGTCACTTTCTCAAATGAACTTTCTCTAGATTTCTGGACTACATTAGGTCTCTAGTTATATGCTCCATGACATACTGTACATTTACTTTATAGTACTTAATACAATTATAATTAAAATTGGCTCATATAATAATTTTTGCAGTATCTCTATCCCCAACAATATTTATGTTCCAAGAGGGAAAGGATTCTGTCTCTTTGTTAGCCCATGTATCCCCATGTTCTCGTCAAGAGTGCCTGACACTTAGTCAGTGTTGGATAATATTTGTTGAATTAGTTAAATAAAAGTTAAGTTCAGATAAATTAACAGAGAAAAACTGAGTGAATGTCACAGTGCCAACACATACCTGATTCCCAATTCCCAGCTGTAATTTGGGAAAAGAGATAAAATGAAAGAGAATCAAGGAAGGTTATCCACTACCTTGGGCTTTCTAAGAATCTAAGAAATAAAAATGTATGTACATTTCATCTCATCCCTGGATATTTGCCATATATTCTAACCTCACTCATCCAATAAGTATTTCTTGAGTGTCTACTAGAACCAGGGAATTAAATGTTAGAGATACAAACTGAGCAAAATGCAAAGATGTTTGATTTCATCTTGCTTGCTTATATCCAGTCTGCAAGAGCAGTTCATAATTTACAAAATCTATTCACAAGTTAAAGCTTTCATGTTGCTTCCAATGTCTTGAAGTCCATGAAAAATGTACAGGATGCACTCAATAAATGCATCCTCTGACATGATCCCAAAAGCCTGCAATAATCAGCAGGATTTAGGTCAAATATCCTCTCTCATAGGGCGGGTTACCCTGGAAGCAGAGTCTGAGACAAGAATATGAGCGCCAGCAGTATAGCAAACGGGAGAGAGTGGAGGCTAATAAACAGTGCACTATCAAGCAAGATTCTTCTGTGGACAACTGGGACTCAATCCTGCTGGGGAATTCTGGAAAACCATAAAACATGTAGAACACATCTGAGCTATCCCATGTGAAGGGCAAGGGAATTCGAATATTTATCTTGCATCTCCCATCTGGTCATTGGCAGAGGGGCTGCTTCCAGGGGAACATCTCCCCCAGTAGTTCTGGCTGGCCTTCAGGCAAGGTGAGTCCATGATGTACTTGGAACGCACATGGTGGTGCAGACAGATGACATATGGACAAGGTACTGATGGTGTCCACTATACTTTCACCTCTACTCAAACAAAGTCTCAAAGTCTGAAAATTTAGTTTTGGTTCTTTCTCTTCACCACCTCTGTTTCCACTCTTCTCCCAGTACCCTGCAGTCCTCAAAAGCTGGCTGGTACCTTGTATGAGAATGAGAGACAAGCCTCTGCCTGGTGTAGGGACTTCCTGTGCTCAATGGGGGACAAAGACTGTGCATGAGAATGTGTGAGAGCCATGTGGATATAGCCCATTATCCTCATGCCCATTATCTGCATAGCAACACATAGATGAACAATGCCTTTAAAATGTAGACAACGTCATCGGAGAATAAATCCTTCCCTTGTACCACGAGGGCCTTTAGGATTTGGCTCCAGCCAACGTCTCTGACTTCATCTTCTGTAACTTTGTCCTTGCTCACTCTGCTCAACCTCACTGGCCTTTTTTCACTTGCTTGAGCATGACAAACTTAGTCCTGCCATAGACTCACACACTTGTGGTTCCTCTGTCTAGGACACTGCCTCTGGGTCTTAACATGGCGCATTTACATCATGGCTCAAGTATCACTTCTTCAAACACAATGGCCTTAACTATCTCCAAGTCATTATCTTTCCATCAGTCCTGTTGCATGTTCTCTATAGGACTTACCACTTTCAAAATTTTTCTTATTGTTTATTTGATCATAGTTTATTCCTCAAATACACTTTCACCCACAAACTAGACTGTCAGCCCCACGAAAGCAGGGACTTTGTTGTCTTGTTCTCTAAATCTTCAGGGCCTGTTCATCCACGAATATTTGTTGAATGTGATTGTGGCCTAGGTCACTGTCCCTGCTGGAGCACACACAGGGGAGTGCAAAGCAATGCAAGAGTCAAAGTTCACCTTTGAAGTCAGTTTCCTATATATTGCTGATTCCTTTGACATAGGATAATTGTATTATTCAGTAAGAAGGATGGTCACTTTCACCTCTCCTATTCAACACAGTACTAGAAGTTCCAGACATAGCAATTAGGCAACAAACAAATTAAAAAATATATATGGTGTGCAAATTGAACAGGAAGAAATAAAAGGATCTCTGTTTGCAAACACCATGATCTCATAGGTTCCACAGAAATACTGTTATAACTAAAAAACTGAGCTAAGTCACAAGACACAAAATCAACATAAAAAATTATTTGTATTTCTACACACTAACAATAAATAATCCAAAAGAAAAACAATTTCATTTATAATAGTACACACACACATGCACAGAAATATCTGATATAAATTTAACTCAGGAGGCAAAAGACTTGTACAATGAAAACTACCCCAAAAAAAAAAAAAGAAAGAAAAAAAGAAAGAAAGAAAGAAATGCAATACGCACAAATAGAAAAACAGCCCATTTTCATGGACTGGAAGATTTAATATTGCTCGTATGTCAATATTACCCAAAGCAGTCTATAGATTTAGTGCAATCTCTGCCAAAATCCTAGCAGCATTTTTTGTAGAAATAGAAAAAAATCCATCCTAAGATTTGTGTTGAATCTCAAGAGACTTTGAGGGACAGAAACAATCTTTATAAAAAAAAAAAAAAAAATTAAAAAAAAAAAAAAAAAAAAAAGATTCAGAAGAAAAAGAAGAGCAAAGTCGGAGGCCTCACAATTCCTGATTTCAAAACTTATTACAAAGCTACCACATTCAAAACAGTGTGCTCCTGGCCTAAGACAGACATATAGACCAACTGGACAGAACAGAGAGTCCAGAAATGAACGCTTGCATATATGGTCAAATGATTTTCCACAAGGGTGCCAAAGCCATTCAACGGAGAGAGGCCAGTCTTTTCAACAAACGGTTTTAGAAAAACTGGAGAGTCACATGCAAAAGAGTAAATGTAGACCCTTACCTTATATTGACAAAAATTAACTCAAAATTGGTGAAAGACCTAAGTGTAAGAGTTAAAATGTAAGGCTCCTAGAAGAAAACAAAAGAAAATCTTCATGACATTGGATTTGGCAATGATTTCTTAGATATAACACCAAAAGTATAGGCAACAAAAGAAAACAGTAGACAAAATGGACTATACACACAAAAAAGAAAGTTTCTGTGCATCAAAGGACACAATCAGCAGACTTAAAGGGCAACCTACAGAATGGGAAAAATATTTGCAAATCATGTCTGATAAGGGGTTAAAATCCAGAGTACATAAAGAACTCCTACAATGGGTTCTTCATGTACTCTGGGGCACCTGAGTGGCTCATCGCTTAAGCATCTGACTCTTGATTTCAGCTCAGATTATGGTCTCAGGGATGTGAAATTGAGCCCAATGTCAGGCTCTATGCTCAGCAGGGAATCTGCTTGGGGGTCTCTTTATCTCTCCCTCTTCCTCCTTTCCTCTCTTCCTATCTCTCTCCCTCTCCTTCTGCTCTCCCTGTTTCTCTAAAATAAATAAATATTTTTTAAAAAAGGATTCCTACAAGTCAATGTCAAACAAACAAACAAACAAATAAATATTAATGAGCCCAAGACTCTAGTTGTGTTTCTCTAGTATGATACACAAATGGCCAACAAGCATATGAGAAGATGTTCAGCACCAGTAATCCTTAGGGAAATACAGTAAGAACCACAGTGAGATACCTCATACTCTTATGATGTCTACTTGCAAAAACAAAACAAAACAAACAAACAACAAAAAAAAAACCATAAAATAAGTATTGTAGGGATGTGGAGAAATCGGAACCCTTGTGCACTGCTGGGAATGTGAAGTGGTACAGCCACTATGGGAAACAGTATAACAGTTCCTCAAAAAAAAAACAAAATAGTTAACTATGACCCCACAATTCCACTTCTGAGTAAATACCCAAGTATATATCTTGAAGAGATATTCACACACACACATTCATAGAAGCCATTATTTACAACAGTCAGGAGGTGAAAGGAACCCAAGTATCCATCAATAAATGAATGGATAAATAAAATGTATTATATACAGACAATGGAATATTATCCAGTTTTAGGGAGGTAATTCTGTCAAGTGCTACGACATACATGAATCTTAAAGTCATGTTAAGTGAAATAAGCTAGTTCAAAAGGACAACTACTATATGACTCCACTTAAATGAAGTACCTAGAGCAGTCAAATTCATGGAGACAGTAGAATGGTCGTTGCCAGGGGCTGGGGAGAGGGGAAAGTGCAGAGCTGTCATTTAATAGGTATGGAGTTTCAATTTTGCAATAAGAAGGCATTCTGGAGGTTGGTTGCACAACAATGTGAATATAATTAGCCCTACTGAATTGTAAACTTCAAATGGTTAATTTTATGTTATGTGTATTTTACTGTAATTAAAATTTTTTAATTGAAAAAATTTACTAGCTTCTTAATTCATGAGGGAGAAAAGGGTCTACACAGTAAATAATTTAGAAATTCTATTAACTCAGAAGATATGAAGTCAGTCTTTAAAATGCAATGTCTTCTTTTAGCTGAAAAGCTCTTCTAGAAGAGACTTAGAATATTTCCCACTTAGATTCCACGCTCCCCAGCTCTTCAATAGCTCCCAAAGACTTCTGGACCTTTCCTCAGGCAAACCTCTCTATCTGTGATGATTTTGAGAAAGAGAACAACACAGGGGCTTACAAGAAAGAGATCTGTATACTTGCTAGCAGGTGTTAAACCGCAGAGTAGCATGTAACATGGGACAAATAAGGGAACAAGTCCAAAGATCAAAAAGTAACTGTTTTCCAACATTTATTTAGTTGAATGTATGTTGTGGCCAGAGCACTACTCTGAGAGTCAGAGGACTTGAGGTTTAGTCCCAATTCTGCCATAAAAGAGCTTCCTGAGCTTAGATAAGCACCTCATTGTGTCCTTTGTAGAATGAGCAATTGGACAAAATCACTAAGGGCACTGCCCGCTCCTCCTCAACACACAGGAAAACATGCTAGGCATCTATTTAAAGCAGAGATTAATTATCGTGCTTGTGTATTCTCAAACTTGAAAAAGAGTAGCAAAGACAATTCGGTATACCGAACTCTTCAGAGAATCGCTAGAGAAATCTGGCAAAATCCCATCCACCCTGTAATGCTATTACTGCTGCTATAAACTCACTTGAAGCTGTGAGGTGGTAAACTGGAAGCTGGTGCCACAGAATGCAATTATCTACACTCCCCATCACATAGCCCTATTGAGGGTGATTATGTCTGCACTCTGGGACATGGAGGCCTCTTCCAACTACAGAGTGAATCACTGGTGGGGTCATGTTCTCAGAGAAAGTAATTTTCACTTGAACACTTTTATCCCATCCTCAGTGTGAAGGTGGGGAATATCATTGTGCCAGCTGGCCAAACAGAGCTCAGGGCCTCACCTCCCACCTGCCCCTCCACCCACCACTACTTCCTGCTACATACAACACTCCACGGAAAGGACTGAGAAAGAAAACAAGTATTTCTTTTCCTTTCATGCAAAAATAGATCTTCATATCATGTTTTAGAGTCTCCAGAGAAGTTTTCACATGCTTATCTCATTTAATCCATTTAATCCTCACAAGAACAAGATGAGGTAAGTGGAATTTTACCCCTTTTCATAGACAGAGAAACTCAGACTTGGAAGGTTGTGTAGACGGTCACAAATGACAAAACCACAAATGGGGCATCCTTACCAGAGGTCACTAATGAGAGCTGAAATCTATCAAGTTCTTGTCTTCAGTCTCTGAAAACATCGCTGCTGGGTCCAACTGACAGTGTGTACTCAATGCCTATGGATTTCATAGTAGATGATCACAAACTGCTTTTAACATAAGAAAGAACACCTGGAATACAAGCTCTACCTCTTGCTAACTTATAACTGGGTTTGAATTACTCTTTTATGTCTTCATTCAGCAATATTTAATAAGTGCCCTCTGTGCCAGGGAAAAAACATGCTAATTTAAATAGCATCATCAACACCAGTCAGAATGACTAAAATTAACAAGTCAGGAAATGACAGATGCTGGCGAGGATATGGAGAAAGGGGAACCCTCCTACACTGTTGGTGGGAATGCAAGCTGGTGCAACCACTGTGGAAAACAGCATGAAGGTTCCTCACAATGTTGAAAATAGAACTACCCTATGACCCAGCAATTGCACTACTGGGTATTTGCCCTAAAGATACAAACGTAGTGATCCAAAGGGGCACATGCACCCGAATGTTTATAGCGGCAATGTCTACAATAGCCAAACTATGGAAAGAACCTAGATGTCCATTAACAGATGAATGGCTAAAGAAGATGTGGTATATATACACAATGGAATACTATGCAGCCATCAAAAGAAATGAAATCTTGCCATTTGCGACGACGTGGATGGAACTAGAGGGTATCATGCTTAGCGAAGTAAGTCAATCGGAGAAAGACAACTATCATATGATCTCCATGATATGAGGAAGTGGAGATGCAACATAGGGGGTTAAGGGGGTAGGAGAAGAATAAATGAAACAAGATGGGATTGGGAGGGAGACAAACCATAAGTGACTCATAGTCTCACAAAACAAACTGAGGTTTGCTGGGGGGAGGGAGTATGGGAGAGGGGGATGGGGTTATGGACATTGGGGAGGGTATGTGCTATGGTGAGTGCTGTGAAGTGTGTAAACCTGGTGATTCACAGACCTGTACCCCTGAGGATAAAAATATATTATGTGTTTATAAAAAATAAAAATAAAAAATAAATTTAAAAAATAATAATAAATTAATTAATTTAAAAAAATTTAAAATGAGTAGCATCATCAGGGAAGGTTTCTTTCAAGAGATCAGATTTGACCTGCAACCTGATTAACAAAAACAATCTAGACATTTGAGAAATCTTAGGCCAAGAGAATAGTAAGTTCAGAGATTCTAAAGCAAGATGAATTTGGAGTTTCAAACAAAAATAAGCCCCGAGACCGGAGCATAGAGAAGGAAGAGAAGAAATTCAAAAATAAAGGTGGGCCATATTATAGAAGATATGTACGCCAAAGTAAGTAGGTTGGATTATTCTAATCACAATAGGAAGTCACTAAATTTTAAGAGAGTAACACTATCTGATTTATATTAACTGCTTATTATGCAACTTTTCTAAGTCTATAATTCATCATCTATAAAATTCTTATAATAATAGCAACTACTTGAATAAACATTGTTAAAATGTCTATACTGCCTAGAGCAATCTATACTTTCAATGCCATTCTGATCAAAATTCCACCAGCATTTTTCAAAGAGCTGGAGCAAACAATCCTAACATTTGTATGGAATCAGAAGAGACCCCAAACTGCTGAGGAAATGTTGAAAAAGAAAAACAAAACTGGGGGCATCACGTTGCTCAATTTCAAGCTTTACCACAAAGCTGTGATCACCAAGACTGCATGGTACTTGATAGTTTCATTGAGAAAACTCAATTTGCCCAATGGCAGCTCAATATATAAAAGCTATAATAATAATAATAATTATTATTATTATTATTCAGAGATGAATAACATTTGCATAAGATGTCATAATATGGAGTATAATAATCAGAATAATACTCATAGTTCTCACATAAATCTGCATATAGACACACACATAGCTAGCTGACTTCACTCTGTGAAATCCAATTGGAAAATCTGGACGTGTCTGCTGCTTTGTGACTTAGCCTTATGTGAGAGGTGTAGGAGAACTTAAACTGAACTTAAACTGTTTCAGTAGAGATTATCTTGTTCTCTTCCTTCCAACTTTTTATTCTTTCAGGTTGGGTCTCCAGAAGACATGTTTGGCTTACTTGTCCCATCCCCATCTATGGCTGTGGGAAAAACTGTTCACTATTTACCAAACCATCTCCTCTTCTTCCTGGAGTCACAGCTGACTTGCCTTTCCCAGCTGCCTGTGGCCTCTTAGCAATACCCCAGAGACTAAATATGTCCAGAGGTGATATGTACCACTTTCTAGACAGCCTACCCTATAAAATCTTCTTACATAATATTCTCTGGGCTCTTTCCCCTCACCCTGGCTAGAGGTCTATGTCTGGAGCAATGATGGAAACTATGTATTAAAGATGGTGGAACCTCCATGAACCTGGGTCCCTAACTGATTTGCAGAGCCAAGTCCTCCGGCCTACCTGGAACTGTCTGGGACTGCTACACGTTGTAGCAGACTGAATAACAAGTCCAAGGTAGTGTAATCCTGCTGCATTCTATTTCTACAGTCTGGTTATATTAAAAATCCCAAATTTTTGTGACCTAATTTCTGAAAATACATAGCTCTTAATAAGAAGGCCTTCAATTGATACTCATAAGATCCTGAGGGTCTTCACTGTTTTGATGGCATAATTTCATTTTCCAGCTGCGTCTGTCCATCAGCTTCTCTGTTAGACAGCAGCCTAAAACTTGCTATGCTGGATTTGTATCTAGTTCAGTGATGAGTATCCAGAAAAGGAACGCAGAACCTCTATTTAGGGACCTTCAACCATAAACTTAACTCCTCCTTGATATTATTTTAGGTTCAGCCTACTCAGTGTGCTCAGTGCACTGTGCTTCCCCCAGCAGAGCTGTATTTTTGGTGTGTCTTTCTTTTCCCCACAGCTCCTGAGGGCACATTCAATGTCTAGTGCAGCTTCGCGTCCTCAATACCTAGTGCTGTGACTGGCCCCTAGGAGGTGCTTAGAGATTAAATTAATTGAGGGGGAGAGTATTGTAGTTCTAAACTTACTGATCTGACACAGACATTAGACTCTTCCACCCTAGCAGGTGTCATTAACCAACATCCGACGACTAACTACAAGCAATGTCTTAGACCCACTTCAGGAATGTTCCCAAGGCAATAGCTCTCAGTCATCAGTGCATCCACCCAAGCTTCCCAACAGGGCCATGATGTCTACATCATGTCCACAGTACTTTCTTCTGTATGAATCATGAGCTCTAGCTGGAGGCAAGGACGGTGGCAGCCGATCACCATAAAGAGCCCAATAAACACTTTTACAATTCCTGGCCTGTCCTCAGTGCTAACAAGAACATGAGCAGAGTCCATCTTCCCCTTGGTACAGGACTAGGCTTCCAACATGTTAGAAGGTCACTTAAAATGAATAATTGGCCTTGTTCACATTGTTAAAGACTCTTTGGCTCTCTAGCAGTCTTGTTCAATTTTGAAAGGGGAGAAGACATCACCATGGTCCTACTTACTATAATTTTGTTGTTGTTTCAAATTTGAAAATTTTAGAAAGAATGGTAGGAACCCTGAGAAACAGTGCTCCAGTGGATAAGGGCAAAGGCTTGGGAGTTTGGCGGATCTGGATTTGAATTTAGATGCACCACATACTAGCTTTTGAACCTGGACACCTTGCTTAAATTCTCTGAGCCTCCGTTTTCTTGTCTGTAAATTGGGAGTGAAACTAGTGCCCACCTCAAAGGAGAGCTGATTAGAAAGTGAGATAATGTATATGCTTCGCACCATACCTATCATGTAGTAAGGAATCAATACACATATTAACTATGGTGATTATTATAAGCATGATTTTAGGAGGTTTTTTTTGAGATTATCTTGCTCCTTAATTTTATAATTGAGTGAAGTGCGACGTGGAGATATTAAGGGATTTACACAGCTAATGAGGGGAAGAGCGACTGCAGTGAATCAGATTATTTAGAGCCTCACTCTGGGGTTCTGCCCATCACAACAGGAGCTTATCCTCACACCCCAGGTTCTCAAGAGCAACACAGAGCTCTCCTCATTTGGAATATGAATCTATTTGCTTTCAAGTTTTCAAACGGATTGTCAGGAGAGAGAGTTTCCTGCCTTCAGAGTGGTCATAATCTCAGCACAATCTAAACCCTTTTGATATGGATGGAAATAGAAGATACTCCAATCATATGCTGGGTTGGAAAAACAGATGTTCTAATATTATTTCTAAGACAATGTCCATAGGAAGAAGCTGGAGATAATTTGGAACCTACCTAATAGGTTTCAGAGATGAAGAAAGTAGACACTCAAGCTGAGTAAATATGTTCAAGGGACACTGAGCGTGCGGAATGCCTGGAGAAGGATATTATCCTTAGAGAAAACTCAAAGAAATGAGGTACTCACATACCACAGAAGTCTCAGACTGAACTCACATTCAATGTGTCTTTACCTGAATCCATTTTATCAAGATTCTCATCAGGCCTACTGTCATTGACTCTATAGATGGCCTTTCTAATCTCCTCTCCCCAAGCTAGAAATCTTTGTTTCACCGTCAAATGCTCCTTCTTCCTCACACCAAGCCATCAACAAACTCTGTTTTTCCAGCCAAAAAACACCATCCAGACTTGGAAACTGGCCCCACCTCTCATGTCCACTATCAATTCCTTGTCAGAACATGGGCTGTACCTGTGGGAGATAGTCCAGAAGCCTCTGCCTCACTCCCCTCTCTTCTAGACGTCATCAGAGCATGGCAGCTAATACAGAAAATCAGCCATCCTTCAGTTGGGTCATACATGTGCTTTGGTACTTCTGTTTCAAATGAAAAAAAAAAATACATAAATAAGGAAATTAGCACCATAGAGTGTGACAACCAGTCAGACACTAAATCAGTGAGAAAGTTTTGTTCTGTTTTTAAGTAATAAACATCTATGTCTGATTGCAAAAGAGAAGCTTAGCTTTCTTAAGCTGCAGGAAAAACTAAACATTCTGATATTAAGAATTCTCCAGCTCCTTCTACACTTATAGTAAAGAAGACCTTTTAGGATTTTCATGTGAAATAAGAATGAATTAGTCAAACAGTAAGTCTGAAAGAAAGATGAAACATTTCAATCTTTCAAGGGTTTACTTAGTGCCTCCTCCATATTGAACTCTCTCAGTTGGGTACAATGATAATTGTTGCAAAAGAACTTTAAGACCCAGTCCTTGCTCTGAAAGATAACACAGTCTCATTCTGATGACAAAATGGAGATACAGTATACCATTAGAGAATAATACAGGCTACCATCTTGTAGTATTAAGTGCAAAGAAAGAAAGAAAGAAAGAAAGAAGATAAAGACCCAGAGCAGGACATGAAATTAATCTGTGAACAACTTGTTCCAGCCTCATAATGCTGTGCATTTCCAGAACATTAAAATTTGGTTCAGTCCATTTTTAAATGCTTTGTCAAGTTTCTAGGTTATTTTAGGTGAACACTGTTATCTGTTATTTCAAAACGTTGCAAATCATCATCCCAAGAAAATGCAGAATTTCCCAGAATTTAGCTTGTACTGTTTTCGAACCATTTGCTCTACTGCAGTCAGATGATGGAAGAAATATGCATCTTTGGTCAAGATTATTTGCTATAAGGCAACCATGAATGCCTTAGTAAACTGAATTTTTTTCAAAATCAATTTTATTTTTCTTATTACTGAAGTAATCCATGTTAATTACACATTAAAGACAGAAAATGTAGACAAGCAAAATAAAGTAGTCAGAATCATCTTTTATTCATATGAACATGCATTTTAAATAAGAATAGAGTAACATAGCATACCATTTTATAACCTTTTGCCACTTAATATATTATGAATATTTTTCCTTATCAACAAATACATTTCTGTGATTTTTTGATGACTGCATAATACTTTATATTGCATGTACCAAATCCAGTGATTTTCACACATTTTGGACTAAGGACTCCTTATGCTCTTAAAAATTACTGATAACTCAAGAGTTTTTGATTATGTGGGTTATAACTATCAACATTTACCATATCAGAACTATGAAAATTTTAAAATATTTTATTAATTCATCTTAAGATGCTAGTAATAAACCAATTACATGTTATCTCAAATAACACTCATGAAAAATAACTATACTTCCAAAACAAAAAAATTATAGTGAGAAGAATAACATTATTATACATTTTTGCAAATGTCTCTAAAGCCTGCCTTAAAAGAAGACAGCTGATTTCCTGTATCTTCTTCTTCATTCAATCTTTTGGTGATATAACATATTGTGTAACCTCTAAAACACTGGTGACAGAATGAGAGTAAAAAGGGCAAATGATGTCACAGTACTGTTAGAAAGAGAATGTAATCTTAGAAATCCCATAAAATTGTCTTGGGGACTTTGCTAAAAGAATATCTGGGACCCCCAGGAATCCCTGGACCATGTTTTGAGAAATACTGATCTAACCATTGTCCAGTTTGTAAACTTCTGTAGTTTATAAACTGCATGATAATAGCAATACTTTCAAGATGTTTGAGTACATTATTTATTTGTTTAGTTTTTAAAGATTATTTATTTATTTGAAAGAGAGAGAGAGCATGAGCAGGGGGAGGGGCAAAGGGAGAGGGAGAAGCAGATTCCCCACTGAACAGGGAGCCCTATGGGGGGTTCAATCCCAGAACACCGGGATCAGGACCTGAGCTGAGGGCAGGACACTTAACTGACTGAGCCACCCAGGTAAGCCAGTAAAAAAGCTAGAATGTTGTCAATCATCAGCATGCAGCAAAAATTTTCAGTCATTGAAAAAGTAACAACCATTTATTAACTACCGTGCACATAGTAGACCCTTCACTGAGAACTTGAGGTATTTTTGTACTAAATTCCTACAACACTGTGAGCTGAAGTATCCCATTTTTAAAAAAAATATATGTATTTCTTTACTTTAGAGAGAAAATGGAGAAGGGGGCAGAGGGAGAGAGAATCTCAAGCAGATTCCACAATGAGTGCAGAACCTGACATGGGGCTCAATCTCGCCACCCTGAGATCATGACCTAAGCTGAAACCAAGAGTCAGATGCTTAACTGACTGGCCACCCTAGCACCCCTGGAGTATCTCATTTTTTTTAAAAGATTTTATTTATTTGAGAGAGAGACAGGCAGAGATAGTGAGAGAGAGCATGGGTGGGGAGGAGAAGGAGAAGCAGACTGCCACCAAGCAAGAAGCCTAATACGGGGCTCGATCCCAGGACCCTGAGATCATGACCTGAGTCGAAGGCAGATGCTTAACCAATTGAGCCACCCAGGCACCTCTGAGTATCCCATTTTTGAGGAAAAAGATTCAGAACGTTTAGCAATCGCCTATGGTCACTCTAACTGGAAAGCCCACAGTATCAATCCCAACATTATGCACTGCCTCCCATGAGGCAGAGAGAAGAGAAGGGGTTGGGGCAGGCAGCACACGGGAAGTGCAGGTGAGAAGGGGCAGGGTAAAGTGTCAGGTCACGCTGGGCAAGCACACTGACGTACCTGTATCATGGTGACCTTTCAGAGCTTAACTAAGGAACTGGGAGTATTTAATTATTCTTTTTTAATGCAGTTTTTTAAAAAAAGATTTTACTTATTTATTTGACAGAACGAGAGACAATGAAAGAGGGAACACAAGCAGGGGGAGTGGGAGAGGGAGAACCAGGCTTCCGGTTGAGCAGGGAGCCCAAAGGGGGACTCAATCTCAGGACCCTTGGATCCTGACCTGAGCCGAAGGTAGATGCTTAAAGAATGAGCCACCCAGGTGCCCAAGCGAATTTAATTTTTCAAATACTTTTCATTTCATCTTCTAGATAGCTGAATCACTACAGATGTACCAGTAACATAAAAATCAAAAACATTTACATAGTCTGCATGATGCAAGTAGTTTTTGCGTAGATGATTCTGCTGTTTGTTTTTACTGCAGCCTCTTGCTTACTATTTCCATGTTTGTCTCTTCACAGCAATGAATAATTTCATTGATGCACTGATAATAGTAATAACACGTAACAGCTTCCCTTGTTGTGAGATGTCTGCATACTAACCCCAGGCTAAATGCTTTGTACAGTATCTGCACTTTATCCTCACAACAATTCTGCGAAATAGGTGTTAATTATCACCATTTTACAGATGAAGAACCTGAGCCTTCAAGAGGAAAGAGGCTTGATTTTTTTTTTTTTTTTTTTTAAAGATTGACTTATTTGATAGAGGAAGAGAGACACAACCAGAGGGAGCTGAAGAGGGAGAAGCAGACTTCCCACCAAGCAGGGAGCCTGATGCGGGGCTCAATCCCTGAGACTATGACCTGAGCCGAAGGCAAACACTTAACTGACTGAGCCACCCAGGTGCCCGAAAAAGAGAGAGGCCTAACATAGAGGAAACTAGGACTGAACCAAAGCCTGTGTCTTTAACTGCTCTTCCTGCCTCCACCTCTTTCTGCTGTGCAGCACACAGTAAATGCCAAAGGACTGAATGACGAGGATGTGAAACCATTACCACCTGCATCTCTAGGCACTGCCATCCTCCAGGCTGAGGGCCTCTCTGCACAGAGGACATATGGGCCTCTTGTTCTCTGCTCAGGTCCTGTTTGACTCGGTCTAAGGTAGAAGATCTGGCCAGTATCTGACTTCTGATCCACAGTGGTGACGAGTCACTGAGCACAGCACGCACTGTGATTACTTCTTGCTTTTAAAATAGCATCAGTCATTTCAGAAAGCCCGGATTATACAATATGTTGAAAATTCATAACATTTCTTTCTGGAGTTGACACTGACCACTGGCTCAGATATCTATAATCAGGTTCTGGCCCTGGGCCATGTTTTTAGAAGAAAAACAAATTCCTGTAAAGCATTCAAAGTGGGATGATCATAGCAACCCCATGACAATTACAGAACATAAGGATAGAACTTCTAAAATAGGTTGAAATTTATAAAATACTTCTATAAGAGCCTGAAAGGCTTTGGAAAAAAAGTTCTGTGTAAGCTTTTTAAAAATGATATATAAAGTCAAAGACTATAATATGTATATGCAAAACTATTTAAGCATGTTAGCACATGAATGAAATGTAATGCATTGAGCATATATTAATAGAAGCAAAAAACATCTATACAGACCAGCTATCATCTTGGGCCTCTTGTTCTTGGGAGATCTGGAGCAACACGACATGAGCCCAAATCCACAGTCGGGGGAGAATCCAATGTCTCCTCCCCACTTTCTATAACTTCAGGGCCATCCTTTCTCAGGCCTTACTCTGCCTCTCTATCAGTATTGCCTCAGTTTCATATCCTGTCCATCCAGGCACGGAATCCAGGCCCTGCACCACAGCTCCCTGACCCCCAAACATACAAACCCACCTGTGCCCAAGCACTGTGAAAGTCTGCAGACTTTCCTAATGATTTGGGGATTGTGAAGCTGAGTGAATGTTGGCCTCTCATGCCCTCCTACATCACCTCTTCCCTCCTTTCTTCTTCCTTCTCCCACTGGATTAAAAAGAGGATTCTTCCCTTTCACATGTAGAGAAATTTGACTTATACCCAGCCGTCTCAGTTCTCTCCCTCTCAGGTAAATGCTGTGGCTTGCCTAAGAGGAATTGGAAATCCCATTTTCTCCATCTCCTTACATATGTCCATGTCCACCCACAATGCATGAAGAGTCCATGACTCTTTGCAACTCTGCTGCATCTTTATGGGTTAGGACTCTTTGGATTGCAAGGGGCAGAGACCCAGATCAAACCGGCATAAGCATACAAGAGAACTATGATAAAAACAAACAAACAAACAAACAAAACCTAAGAGTCGGGGTCCCTAGGTGGCTCAGTTGGTTAAGCATCTGCCTTTGGTTGAGGTCATGATCCCACGGTCCTGGGATTGAGTCCCAAATCGGGGTCCCTGCTCCGTGGTGAGCCTCCTTCTCCCTCTCCCTCTACCTGCTGCTCTTCCTGCTTATGTTCCTTCTCTCTGTGTCAGATAAATAAAATCTTTTAAAATAAAATAAATAAAAAATCTAAGAGACCACTAACCATGAGTGAAGCTTGAAGAAGGGGCTCAACAGAGCCATCGGGGTCACCCTACATCACCTAGGTCTGTTTCCCCTCTAAGGCAGGTCTCTGACAAGTGATGGCTCTTTGGATTCCATTCTTGGGAAAGGCTATAACCTACTACTAGATCATTTATGAAGTTGATCACATCATGTCTGTTTATGTTTGATGCCTTGTACATTGTCTGGAACATAATGAGAACCCAGTAAATATTAATGAATTCAATTATGTTTTAGCTAATATTTATTCAGCACATATATGTGTCAACCTTAAGCATATCCAACTGAACAAAGTTTTTGCTCTCATCCAACTTAGATTCTGCTGAATGAAGTCATAAACAAATTAGATAATCTCACATAGTGATAGGGTTATGAATAAATTAAATGAGGCAATATGATAGATGGTGACCAAGGTATGACAGAGGGCTCCCTTAGACAGGATTAGGGAAGAATCTCTTTGAAGAGGAAATATTTGACCTTATATCTGGACAATAAGAAGAACCAATTGTGTGAAAATAGAGAGCAATGTTCCAAGCCAAGAGCAAAAGGTAGAAAGAGGTTAGCAGGTCCAGTGGATACGAGCAGTGACACTGGAACATTACTATCATATGAGGTCATGGAGGTAGACAACTGGCAAATCAGTGGAGCATAAAGCTCATAAGGGGTCATTTGAATTTTATTCTGGTGCAACGAGAAGCTACTAGAGGACTCTGCATGTGAATGATGTAACCTGACTTTTTTATGGTAAAATATGCATAACACAAAACTTATCATCTTAATTTTTAAGTGTACAATTGTTGTGTAATCAATCTCCAGAACTTTCTTCATATCACAGAACTGAAACTATACCCACTAAACTACTCTTCATTTCCCCCTCCCTTTGCCCCTGGGAACCACCATTCTACTTTCTGTCTCTATGAATTTGACTCCGTTAGATCTCTCATATAAGTAGAATCGTACTGAATTTGTCCTTTTGTGATTGACTTATCACTTAGCATAATGTCTTCAAGGTTCATCCATGTTGTAGCTTGAGTCTGTGTCAGAATTTCTCTCCTTTTTAGGGCTAAATGATATTTCACTGTGTGCATACACCACACTTTATCTATTTATCTACTGATGAACACCTAAGGTGTTTCTACCTTTCAGCTACTGTGAATAATGTTGATATGAACATGGGTGTACAAATATCTCTTCAAGATCCTACTTTCAACTCTTTGGATTATATACTCAGAAGTGGGATTGCTAAATCATAGGTAATTATAGTTCTAATTTTTGAGGACTGCCATACTGTTTCTCATGGTGGCTGCATGATTTTACATTCCCAGCAACAGTGCATATGGGTTCCAATCTCTCCACATCCTCATCACACTGGACATTGGCTGTTTTTCACACTCATCCTAATGGATATAAATTGATAGCACGTTGTAGTTTTTCTTTGCATTTCCATAATGTTTAATGATGTTGAGCAGCTTTTTATGTGCTTGTTCATTTGTATATCATCTTTGGAGATATATCTTTTTAAATCCTTTGCCCATTTTTCAACTGGATTGTTTGGGTTTTGGTTGTTGACTTGTAGAAGCTTTTTGTATATTCTGGATATTAACCCCTTATCAGATATACCACTTTCAAATAGTTTCTCCCATTCTGTAATTGCCTTTTACTCAGTTATGCCCTTTGATGCATAAGCTTATAATTTTAGTGGTAGTCCAAATTATCTATTTTTTTTTCTCTTTTGTTGCCTATGCTCTTATTGTCGTGTCCAAGAAATCACTGCCAAGTCCAACGTCATGAGGCTTTAATCCTATGTTTTCTTCTAGGAATTTTATAGCTTTGGCTCTTACACTGAGGCCAACTTACATTTTTTAAAGATCACATTGGCCCCAGTGGGAAATGGACTTGTAGACAGGCGAAAACGGAGGCAGGGAGATCAGTTAGGTGGTTCTTCCTGTAGCAAGAGATGAGGTGACCTGGAACAGAAAGGCATCATGATGGATGAATCCAACTGAACACTTATTGAATGTCTTCTGCAAGCTAATACTATCTGTGGAGGGTTTATTGTGTGCTGGATATAGCATAGACTGCTGGCTACTTGCATAATATCCATGTTGCTTCTCCTTACCATGAAAACCTCAGTCTTGCTTATGATGCCAAAATGGTTGCTTGAAATATCTGTCCTCTCAGATTCCCTTACAGTCAGGGGGGCCCACAAGATAAGTTCTGGCCTCTGACACACAAACAGAAGTCTCACAGAGGTTTCTGAGCAAGTTCTGGCTTCCCTGATAAAAACATTACCCTTTCCTTCTTCTTCTTTCTTGAATAGGACATGAGGCTGGAGGTAGAGTGGCCATCTTGTTATCATGAATTAACAAGCATCAAAAAGAAAGCCATGTAAGGAAGGCAGAGCAGAAAGTTCTCAGGAGTCCAGGATATGGGCACCATCTAGTCTCTGCACCTCTACTGCTTCCCTCAGGCCTTCCTGATATCCCAGGAAAACAACCCCCAACTTGGTGAAGCCATGATTGTTGGAGCTTTTGGACACATGACCAAACACAAGTCTAACTCATACACAGACACAGTGCTAAGCATTTAGACACTGTATTTTTTGGATCCTCAAAACAACTTTATTAAGTAGGTTTTATTAGTTCCCATTTTATAGATGGTAACACTGACACTTACATATAAAACTATTCCATATGTGAGACAATGGCTGAACAAAAAGAAAACACAGAAAAATCTAAATTCATGAGCAATGGCATCAGAAGATCCAGACATCTCATGAATTATATACAAGTAGAAAAAAATAAATAATTCAAAAGGAAAATGGACAATAATGATCATCTCACCCATTTTGGCACATTCCTACTCATCTTCAAGACCCAGTGGAAATGCCCACTCCTCAGTGAGATCGTCTCAGAGTCCCCCAGATCCATTGTCAATGTTGCAGTCCTCTCTTCTCACAGAGCTTCCACAGTGACACTTGCTGTGTGTTACTGTAACTCATGTGCTTATACAGCTGTCTCAACCACCAGGCTGTGAGCCCGTAAAGGGGAGTAACCATGTCCTCGTCATTCAGATCCTTCTAGGGGCAAACTCAGTACTCGGTACAATGGGTGGAATGCATGGTTTTGAAATGAACTGAACAAAGTCTTCATTCATACCATTTAAAAGGTGAGGTTTTCTGATTTTCAAACTGAAAACCCGTGCCAACAATGAGGTGCCGTGAAGCAGCTCTGAGAAGTGACAACAAACTATAATGTGGGAGTTAATTATGAGGAGGAATCATGAGAGAAGTAAGTTGAAGTAAAATAAAAACTGCAACAATGCAAATAAGGGTTGCCCTGAATTTACATGGAAAGACAATGCCTGCAGAATTTACAGTAAAGTGAGTAGCCCCTGCTTCAGTTCGGCTTGATTGTTAAATATCTGGGAATCTTTATAGCAGGTGTCCTCAGTAAGACCAGAATCATGAGTACCTTTTTGCTTTTCCTTTTTTCTTTCTCTATTTCCATTTCTTTTTTTTTTAACAAAGTCTACAAAAATAAATATTTTAAATCTTTAATTTATGACAGTACCAAAAGTTAGATCAGGGCTCACACTAATCTTGTAGGAGCACATACGTGCGGTTTACTAGAGAATTATAAAGGCACACACAAAAAAACAGATTCCAACAGGGAAATAATACTCCAACACATAAAACAAGTGGGGTCCTGTCTTCCGCTCCACACTTTAAAGTCTATGTTCAGATCTCCCCAATCTGCTCCTCCTCATGATGCAGAAAGTCCACAGAGCCTGTGTCACTATTTCCATGTTCTTGGAACTCTCGAATTTCCTACACAAATGACCTCAATCCCACCTCTGGGACCAACTACAGCTCTTTCTTGGGCCAGTTCTCCTGAGATCAGACTGGGCTAGGCCCAAAGGATGGCCAAGAAGTAGCTACTGGTGGTGTGTGGCAGGTAAACAAAGCTGAAACATGCAGGCAGGATGTCCCCAGGCATGCTCCCAAGGTCCCTTAATGGGATGTGAGGCAGGGACAAGATGGGCCATAGACAGTGCTCTCTGCAAACTGCCCTGTTCCAGGGCAGAGCTCCAAGCTGAGAGACAATGGTAAACTCAAACCCGGCCCTTCAAGTGCTTATATGATATTTTTGTGTAAGTAGGAAGATAGAACATCCTTTATTTAGGTTGGTATCCTGATTATAACTTTAAACATTAAGACATATATAGTAACTAGACCTCTATTCATAGTCTCTATTCATGATCTCACCCCAGATACTCATGTGAGCAAGCAGTAAAGACAGAGACAGCAAATAAAATTCAGAGAGGAGAAGGTAACACATAAAGGACTAACAGATTTAAAGCCTTTTGTTCCAAATTCATAATAAACATGAGCTCTGGGATAGGAAGGCCCTCAGAGCCTGCCTAAGAGCCCATGAGGAAAATAGATGCTTGTTAAACATTTGTGGAGTGAATTCATGAGGAACAACCTGCATGCTCAGTTTGAAGACAATACCGCCTAGATGATGTACTTTGGGGTCCCCAGAGGGAAGCTTACCATCAGCAGCACCACCTCCCACCAGCTCCTCTGCACCCCTCACACTGTCAGCAGGATCATAGTTCTCTTAACCTCTGACCTGACCCCTCAGCAGCTTCTCTGAGCTCTCCCCTCCTTCCACTCACCTTCAGCTGATCAGCAGCTGACAGTGTGAATTCCCAGTCCCTGCTCATCCCACAGGTTCCTACAGCAGTCTCCATATATCTCTCCCCATTAAAGCAAAGCTAGTAGCTTTTCCTTCCCTATGATATCTGACAACAGTGTCCTGTGTTTGCTTTCCCACAGCACCTAGCACAGGGCTTCACACGCGACTGACCCTGAAACAAGTTCTTTGACTTTTCACTGAGTGAATCTGGAGGACTGCAGAGCAGTTTTGAAAGAGTTTGACGTTCCTGCTGCCCTACAGAAACCCTCTGTGTGAAGAGTGCAGATTCTGGAGTCGGGCTGCCCGCATTCAAATGCCCACTGCGCCGCTTCTGACCTGCACCACCCACCACAATTCAGCCTCAAGTCTCCTCTGGGAAAGGGAAATGACCCCCACCCCATAGGGTTGTGCTCGGTATTACATGGGTCCATATGTGGAATGGAGAAAGTGCTCAGAACTGTGCCTGGACCATAATAAGCACCTGACAGACATTTTTTTTTCTTTATTTGTATTTTCTTTAGTCTTCTCAACAACCTTACTTGGTAGGTACTATTGTCCCCATCTTACAGATAGGGAATCAGATAGTGCTTGGAGGACTGAAGTGAAGGCTGGGTCTAGCGTCACACAATTGAAATACGAACTGAAATCTACCCACTCAGCCCTAGAGGATTGACCCCTCCCTACACTGTTGTGACCCACAAGACAGTCGCTGAGGCCCCATGATTCAGGGTGACAGTAACAATGGGGCAGACACCAGGCAGGTGCAAACACATCGGCCCAAACTGCCCTGTGGTTTTACTCTCTGGGAAGAGGGAAGCACGACTGGGGTAATTCCTCAAAGCACATAGCCCTTTTGGGTCAAGTCTGGGAATAAATATGGACTGGATATTTGCTTCCCGTGATCCTTCAGATCTGCCCCCCCCACTTCCTCTGGCACCAGAAACATCCTGTGCCTGGAGTGTCCAGATTTGGTTGCACAATACGCCACTTGGGCTATATAAAGAGCCACATGGCAGCCACGGGAAAAGAAATTTGAGGTTTTGCAATGTGTACCATGACATTTTAACACTTAATGGTTCTAGTAGGACAGGGCTGGCTAAGAATCTCGTTGGCACTCGATAAATACCTGGGAACTTGCCTACGTGACAGAGCACTCCTGACCTTGACAACTAGCCAAATCCCTGCTTGTGAAAACCACCTCTGCTCCTCCTCTCCATCATTTTCATCCCCACGTCTGACGAATGAAGCTTTAATCAAAGAGCCCAAAAAAGTGGAAGAAGCTATTTTTATCCTAATATGAGGTTTGAAGTTCTCCAAGTCTTAAGGATATACATACTAAGTTTCTTTGTGATTAAAAAAAAAAAAAAACTATTTTATTTTATTTATTTATTTAGAGAGAGTGAATGAGCAAGCTGGTGGAGAGGCCATGGGGGAGAGAGAGACTCTCAAGGAGACTCCACACGGAGCATGGAGCCCAACATGGGGATCGATCCCTTGACCTGAGCCAAATCGAGTCAAACACTTAAGTGACTGAACTACCCAGGCACCCCTGTTAAAAAACTATTTTGAAGAACATATTCACTGCCTACCCTTGAACAGGAAACAAGCCAGGATACTACAGTAATAACTTCTGATGCCAGTAAAAAGCACAGATGAGTAGGCCATGGAAGAAAAGACTCTAGAGCACATCCAGCTAATTCCCTGGCTTGATGACATGTCCTTTCTTATGTTATTTTTAAATCTGAACTTCACATCAAGTACTTTAAGGTGTTATTTTACTATAATCTTTTAGAATTTCTTATTTTCAAAGGCTTTCATTAATAATTTAATTCTCTCCTGTTTGGATACTTTGACAAATGAGATTTAGCAATTTTTTTAGGTCAAATCTTCAGAAGAGGCTGTCACTTAAGTAACAGGAACCAAAAGCTACAATAATCTAAATTTAAAGGGTAGTATTAAACAAGAAATAGGGTTCAATTTTTCTAATGTTAAAAGAAATAACTAGAAAAACTTTTTCCACCTGAGTTTTATGTTTAGGTGAATTACGCAAATGACAACAAAACAGGCCAATATAAGAGATCTGTTTTTCAAAACAAAATTTTTCAAATTAAAACTCATAGTTAGTTCATTGACAGGCCTTAAAACTCAGTAACATTCTTTTTAAACGGGAAAGAGAATAGATTATGCTAAAAATAATCAGAGTGCATTGTAGCTAGTAAGTATAGTTTTGCAAAATTTTTCTTTTAAGTATTTATATGGATGTGTGTGTGGTGTGTGTGTATTGGTAATGGTTTGCAATATAAAATGTGTTCCTTACTGTGGGTTGCTATAAAATGGTTTGAAAGCCCCTAGAGCACATCTTAGAGTTAAGAAATCTTCTGCCCAGTCTTCTGTAACTGTGTATCTCTACAGTTTAACATACTCAACAAATGTTTCATGAATACCTCCTATGAGAATTAACATTCTTGCCCCTGACCCAGCATGCGGAATTATGTAAGAAAAATTCGTTTACGTTCACCATCTTACAGTAAATTTTAACATGGATCAAAATGAAAAGAGTATTAGAGTTAATTCCCAAGTAAGCAAAAAATTAAATTAACTAGAAAACACCATTGTTTAAACATAGTAGTTGTTATTTATAATGACCCTTTGGAAACTTGAAACTGAAAACTACTTCCTTGGCTTTTTTTTCCATCCTGTGCACACACTGATAAGTTATTGCAGGGCAAGGAGTGTTTGGGGAGGATATGACTTAGCACAGAATTTTTCATTCAAGGAAAAAAATGTTTGTTTTGAGAAGAAATGTCATGTAAAAAATTATACAGATTCAAAACTTTTAAGCAAAGTGTGGTTTCTGAAGCTCAACCATGTCTCTTTTGCATAATTTCCCAGTCTATTTAAATACTATGAACTTTAGTCATTATTTGAAAATTTACTTTCGAGAAAAATTCTAGCTCAATTATATAGATTCACCATCACGAACTTTTTAAAAAGAATTTCTTTAGTCTGTAGCTTAAGACAATACCCAAATTCACTGATACTGTAAGATTGTGCATTTGTAGGGGCTTCGCTCAAAAAATTAACAGTGTTAGATGGTTGTTAAAGCTCTTAAATCACTTTAATGTTTAACATTTTAAATTATTTTGGGTGCCTTAAGTGCGTTGGTGAACTGTCTCACATGGGATAAGTTCTGAATAAATGTAGATTAAGTGGCATGTTTGGCCAATTAATAAGTGAAGCAATCACAATAAAAAATAGCTACAACAGGGCACCTGGGTGGCTCAGCTGGTTAAGTGACTGCCTTCGGTTCAGGTCATGATCCCGGAGTCCTGGGATCGAGTCCCAGGAGGGGAGCTGGAGGCTTCCAGCTCCATGGGGAATCTGCTTCTCCCTCTGACCTCCCCCCTCATGCTCTCTCATTCTCTCTCTTTCTCTCACATAAATAAATAAATAATATTAAAAAAAAATAGCTACAGCACACTGGGCCTCTACTGTGTGCCTGGAATGGGGTTAAGTACTTCACATGTGCTACCTTGTCCTCACCAAGTGCGGAGGCAGATGTAGTGCAGCATCACGCCCATCATACAGATGAGATCACTTTGTCGAGGTCTCACAGCTGGTAACTGGGAGAACGGGATCTGGGATTTGAGATGGGAAATGAAAGTCAACACTGGCCTCCAATTCCAACAATCATAAGAGAAATCTTTTGAAATGTTTTGCCCTTAGGAGCCTTTTCGACTCACCTTAAAGACCAGAATTCTTTGCCTACTCCCTTCTGGAGTCTTTGAGAAACTGGATACATACATGAGAACGAGAGGGATGGAAGAGAAAAACAAGCTCGATCGTAGCAGAGGTGAAAGGATGAGCATGTTGTGCGACTATGAAACTGGAGGGGGCCTCCCAAGCTAAGACAGCGATCTGCTCAAAACAACTTCGGTCCCCCAGGCTCCCACACATGACACTTAGGAGTCCTGGACCTGTCAGTCATATTTCTCTTCTACCGGAAAGCCACAGACCTGCCCAAGGAGGAAGAGTCAGGCTGTTCTCTGCAGAGCACTGGCTGCTAACTGAGTCAAGGGTAGGTGAAGTGGACCAGAGATACATTAGGTGAATTAACTCAGCGCCTCACCCAGCACCATAATTAATGGGGACCAATCTAGCCAAGTTAAATTCCTCTGGGGTTTGACCAGGAAAGAATGAGAAGGGAATGAAGAAAAATGTGGAGAGAAGCAGAGACAAGAGAGCAGCTATGTAATAGGCCAAGAGAGAGACAGGAGGTGAAAAAGACTCTATGGTTTTCCAATCCATGCATAGTTATATATTTAATTTTTTAAAAAATTGTAAATTATTCCTTTTTTCTTTAAGGTAATCACTAAGTTTTTTTCTAACTAACTCGTTTAAATTTGTGTTGTGGATATGAAACAGAATTAAAACCATAGACACCATTCCATGAGCATTTATTAACAATGATCTCATATTAACTGTGTCACCCAGACCTTGTCAAAGGTTGAGAGAGGTCTGTGCTTTTTCCAGGGTGTTCCTGGTATATGTAAGACTGTCAAAACACCTTTAGGCAAGTCACAGAAAAACTAAAGCTTCCCAGTGGACCTTTTAGCCCTCACTCTTGTCAGTGGATCTCTGTGACCAAACAAACTTCATCCAGAGATCAGATCAAAACTCAGGACTTGAGGCTCCAGGTGCCAAATAATTTGCCAAAAGCCAAATAATGCTTTTTTTCTGCCATTCTTCTAAACCTTGGAACTATTTTAGGAAGGGGAGCCAAGCCTAAATGGAAGCGAAGGGGACGCAGGATGGATGTGGAGGGTGGAGGGACGTCTGGTTCCAGTTCTGGGTGCAGGAGACGCTCAGCAGTGTCTGAGTATGAACGCTGGGAGCCCATGAGAAAGACAAGGTTAGGAAGGAAGAATGAACACCTTGTAAACTTTGGGGGATGACAGGAAGAGGACAAAATCAAACTGCTCACTTCACGTTTTTGCCTAGATCTCATTACACAAACATTTTTGCCTTAGGTTCCAGCCTCATGACACTAAACCTCATAACTCACATCTGATAACATCAACATCTAATTTACAGGTTACAAAGGCTTCATCAGGCTTAATTCTTACAACCATTGAAGTGAGACAATATTGTTATTAACTCCATTTTATAGATAAAACAGGAGCCAATGCTATTAATTTTGGACAACACAGAGACAAAGCAACTCCAAATCCAGGCATCTTTTCCGGTATGACACTCTGGACCCAGGTGGATGAAAAGCTCCCCAAGGCATCAACCTCTGCCTTTCCCTATGCATGTGAGACCAAGATAGAAGAAAAAAAGAAATATCATTTCTCCAGAATATAGGATCTTGATTCAGTATAAATGGATGTTTCAGTATAAATGTTTCAGTATAAATGGATGTTACAGCTATTTTATATCCAGGACTTTTTAAGGATTTACCTTCAGACAACTCTATCCCTTCTTAGTGCCCAACTATATATAGCTTGTTATTTTGACACAAAAATGAATATTTAATTTAGGCAGGCTGGTTGAAAAGGGTAACACACTATCTTGGTTGCCCTACTTAAAAAGAGATTCTTTATGCTTTCTTGAGGTTAAAAATAGCTTCATTTGCAGTGAAATCTTGTTAGCACAATCCACCATAGGAAAGGTACCTGACTGTGCCCCAGCACTGGTCTTTCTCGCCCTTTCTAATCTGTTACTTGCTTTCAGGCCCCCTGTCCAACCTCATAAATTCTCGATACAAAACAAGTAATTTTATCTTTTACTCATTTTTGCTTCAATCTCCACAAAAACACATGGAATTTTTACCAAAAGAAACGAGAGATAGCATATATTTGTGAATTCATGGTTTATAAGACGTTTGCATAAGCATCACATACTAGTAACACCTGGAGATCATTATTACTCCCTTCGTATAAATGTTGATACTCAGAATCAAAAAAGTTGAGTAACTTGTCCAAAAGTTTCGTAGCTAGTTAGTGGCAGATCTGGAATCAGAATCCAGAATAGTCTTCTCAATATTCCATGCTGATTTCTGCATCAATAGGGAATCCAGGCAGGGGAATTTACTTAACAAACAAGCAACAAAACCCTATTCATTTATTCACTCACTCATTCAACAATTATTTTCTGAGCCCTCCCTATATGCACTTTTCAAGGTATGGACGCTATGGGATGGAAAAAACAGAATTTTCTATTCCAGTCAAGAATCCAGGTAATTATTAAGACACATACATGTGTGTGCATGTGTATGCACACACATGCGCACACACCCGCATAATACAAGCCAGTGATAAATACTAAGGAGAAAAATTAAGCATGGATGGAAGAGGGACAGCTTCTTATTACATACATCAGGAGAATATAAGACATGGATGCTTTGTGGTTTTAATAGCAAAACCACTGCAAACAACCCAAATATTCATTTTCATGAAAATGGATAATGTGTGGCATATTCATAGAATATACTATTCTATAATAGTAGAACAAATGATCTATATTTATAAGCTATTACATTAATATTATAATTAATGAATATTATAACATTATAGTTTATATGTAACTTATATATTAATTACAATAATACATCATTAGTTGTAATTAATCATGTGTTCGACTATATATTTATATATTTATAATAAATCTTACTAATATAATTTTGTGTAAATATAACAAATTACATAAATATATAAGTTATCTAACTATTACATAAATTGCAGGTGATTTATATAGTAATATGTAAGTTATATGTAATTAAAATTTAAGATTATAATCTAATAATATTAATATTATAATACTAACATGAATGTTAAACATCCAACTCTTGGTTTCAGCTCAGTTTGTGATTTCAGTAAATGGAGCCCCAGGTTGAGCTCTGCTGAGCGTGCAGTCTGCTTGAGAGTCTCTCTCCCTCGGCCCCTCTTGCTAACGCTCGCTCGCTCTCTCTCTCTCTAAAATAAATAAATAAATCTTTTTAAAAAACTAAAAACACAAACTCTAAAGAGAAAGCATAGTTTAGTCAGAGAAAATCATACAGGGCTGTTTCAATGATGTTGAGAATGTTCTGGTACCTAGAATGGGTGGTGGCCTTGCAGAGGTTCATTTATTATTATGCTTCAAAATGTAAACATGTGTTATACATGTATTATCACATATTTATAAAAATTCATGTAATAATGAATAATTTTAAAAACCAGTACAGAAAGAATAATGAGAATGGTCATCCTTGATAGTTTCAGATTGTTTATATCAAAAAGTAGCATTTTATGTTTGAGTAGCAGATGTCCAAGGATAATTGTACAGTATATTGAAGTTCACAAAGGTCTTTCTCATAAATTATCTTTTTAAATTCTTGCACAGTAGTTATGATTATCTCTACCTTACAAGTGAGTAAACCAAGGAAGAGCTTAAGTGATTAAAAGAGTTTAATTTCACATAGCTAGTCAATGGCAGAGATGTCTTAATTGTATAAAATTAACCCTCCCATAGCCATTGGGAACCATAGGGCTTTCCTGTTGGATAACAGACCAAACGAATCCTAGAATGTTAGAGCTGGAAGAAGCTTGAAATCAGAATTTTTCCTCTGTTTCACAGATGGAGAAACTGAGACCCACATATTAAGGATTTTCCCAGAATCACACAGCTACTTTAAATGAAAGAAAGGATAGTTGACTCACATCTTCTGATGCCAAGTCAGGCTGTTTTTCAATTTGCCAGCCTACCACTTAAGTAAAGAGATATCATTATTTTGTAGACCATGAGGTCTTTGAGTGCCAGGATCTCACAGAGATCTTGCAGAGCCCAACAGTGCTGGATCCACAATGTGGGTTCAGTAAATGAGTTGCTGGCATGTTTTTAAGGAAGGTTTGCCTACGTTTTCCAGATGAGAGGGTGGGGAATAGAAAAATACCTGGACAGAAAATTGCTTTAAATTAACAAGATCATTGGTATGTGGAAACCAGTATGTTTTCCCACAAACTTTGCCATTCTTTCCATAAGTTCTGTGTTTCCTCTCAATCTCTCTCTCTCTCTGGATTAAAAATCTTCAAAGTATAGAGATAGAGGGAACATTCCTCAACCTCATAAAATCTATCTATGAAAAACCCACAGCAAATATCATCCTCAGTGGGGAAAAGCTGAAAAATTTTCCTTTGAGATCAGGAACATGACAAGGATGCCGACTCTAGCCACTCTTTTTTTTTTTTAATTTTTAATTTTTTACTTATTTTCAGCATAACAGTATTCATTATTTTTGCACCACACCCAGTGCTCCATGCAATCCATGCCCTCTCGCCACTCTTATTCAACATAGTACTAGAAGTCCTCACAACAGCAATCAGACAACAAAGAGAAATAAAAGGTATTCAAATTGACAATGAAGAAGTCAAACTCTCTCTCTTCATAGATGACATGATACTTTATATGGAAAACCCAAAAGACTCCACCCCCAAACTACTAGAACTCTCAGTATTATGGCAGGATACAAAATCAGTGTACAGAAATCAGTTGCTTTCTTATACACTAACAATGGAAATACAGAAAGGGACATTAGACAATTGATTCCATTTACTATAGCACCAAGAACCATAAGATACCTGGGAATAAACCTAACCAAAGAGGTAAAGGATCTGTACTCAAGGAACTACAAAACACTCATGAAAGAAACTGAAGAAGACACAAAAAGATTCAGACCATCCCATGTGCATGGATCAGAAGAATAAACATTGTTAGTATGTCTATACTGCCTAGAGCGATCTATACTTTCAATCTCATTCTGATCAAAATTCCACTGGCATTTTTCAAAGAGCTGGAGCAAACAATCCTAAAATTTATATGGAACCAGAAGAGCCCCCGAATCGCTAAGGAAATGCTGAAAGAGGAAAACAAAACTGGGGGCATCACATTGCCTGATTTCAAGCTTTACTACAAAGCTGTGATCACCAAGACAGCATGGTACTGGCACAAAAACAAACACATAGACCAGTGAAACAGAGTAGAGAGCCCAGATACGGACCCTCAACTTTATGTGTTTTCTCTTTTGCACAGCAGTAGCATCATTAATTTGCTTTGGAAAGAATACACACACACACATACACACACACACACACACACACACACACCCCAAGATGGGAAGAGCAAGACTTGGTCTTGAAAGTTAATGAGTGACTTGTATTCTGGATGCCAGTAATGACAAAGCAAAACAACAACAACAAAAATTAAACAAACAATACAAAAAACCTGGGAAATAATGTTTTTCTCAGAGTTTTAAAGGATTCTTTCTTTCTCAGAGTGAACATTATAACCTGAATTCATAGGCATTCCAGGCAAAAAGCCTAATAAAACCAATTTGATGGCTGTTGAAGTCTACAGCAACATCTTTCTCTTGGTTTTAGTTCTTCTTTTCATAATTATTGCATTATTATTAGGGAGATCCCTGATCTGTCCCCTGTACTTCAAGCAAGATGGTTAAGACTGAATCCTAATATCAAATCCAGAACACTTGGTTTGAATTAGAAACTGTAAGAAGATTCGTCCTCAATATAAAGTCATTTGTAAGAAAAATATTCCAAGACACTGTATGCTTAAATTACTAGCATATGCATTCTCAGTGAATCTTTTTTTCTCACTCTTTTGGTCCTGTGAAACAGCAGGAAAAAAATATATTGCCAATAGAAATATTTGTATAACTTCATTTTTATTCACTTTGAGATATATCTTAGAGTACAAGTTTTTTAGATGATCTTCAGCAAAAATAGGTTATGTATATTATATTTGTTAACAATTATTCTATGGTTTGATTTTGCCCAAAATAAGATAAAATCCATTTACTAGAGAGTTGTTATTAGTATTTTTACAAAGAAATAAATGCCAAGCAATCATACAGTATTACTCTAGGGAAATTTTCTGGCCTAAGGGTTTAAAAAATATTTTTATTTGTATAAAAGTACAAAGTAAGATCAATTTTGTTTCCTTTTCATTAAATAACAGTAGGTAATTTGTCTGCATTGCATTTGAGAGATATTTGTCTTCTTGCTTTTGGCAACATATGAAATTGTCTTGAAGACAGCAATGGATAGGAAAGGAGTCATCTTTTTTTATTTGCCTCAGTATTTTGGATTCTAGAATGCATTGCTCTTTAAAGGGGTGCCAATTTGATTTTTGACTTTTTAAAAAGCACACCAGAACAGACTGGAGAACTAAAAAATGTATCCAGTAATTTGAACTCTAAATAGTTTACTCCACCCATTCACCCAACAAATGTTCCCTGACCCCCGGTGCCAGGCTCCTATTGAGTCCTGGAGATACCATGCCTAACGGGATGGGCACAGCCCTGCTGTCTGGAGAGTGAGTGATCCTCTCAGGACTCTCACTCTTCCCGATCATAAGAAAATCATGTTCTATTCAAGGACAGAGAGAATGCAAGCAAGAAAGCCTCTGGAAAAATGTTAATAATAATTCTGTAGGGAATGCTTGTGTTTTACATTATAATATCATTTCTGTCATTATATTAGTCAAAAGATGTGTCTGAAAGCTTACTGCTTCTAAGTCAGGAGGTTTCAAGCTGCTTATTGAATGTACTATGTACAGTCACTATTAGTGTAAGTTCAGGTTTTCAAGGGTGGCCTTATAGAATATTTTCCCACATACAGAATCCTTATCGGGGCAGCTGTTTACAGGGCAAGGAATGGGAAGCTGAACAGAGCATCTAACCCACTTTTCCCTAATGACAGCACATATATAATTTAAGAAAGACTGTTTCAGAGAGTGAGACTGAAGGAACCTATATAACATAGGGCTTCTTCTAATTACTAAACTTAGTTTATGATAAACTGTAGTTATCACCATTCATTTCAACCCCCATCTTCCCCTACTTCACTTCAAAGAGAAAACACTGGCCTTAACTTTTCCTTATGAACTTAATAGATACCGTTTGGGACCCCCTCCCTAGAGACTAGAATCAAAGGGGCTGCTGGTCCCATTCTTCAAGGCTGGCTCCGATTGCTCAAACAAAAGCCACATACTAGTGTCTGCTGATCCTGGAAAGGTCCTAACCCTATTGTCCTCCACCCTGATAACTAGCCTGAGTCTCTCTGCTTCCACCAGCAGAAATTAAAAAATAAAATTTCCATATGCCTTGGAAGCCTCATTTAAAAAATGAGATTAATGCTGATTCCTATCACACCATGCAAGGCTCTCCTAAACACAGTGAGACCTGATGAACTAAGAAAACTCGTTAAGTGCTTAAAATACATGATGTTTTAACATGAGGCTTATTCCTCCCCAATAATGTTTCTTTCAGGGATATTTGTTTTTTTTAATTAATTTTTTATTTTTTATAAACATATATTTTTATCCCCAGGGGTACAGGTCTGTGAATCACCAGGTTTACATACTTCACAGCACTCACCCAAGCACATACCCTCCCCAATGTCCATAATCCCACCCCCTTCTCCCAAACCCCCTCCCCCCAGCAACCCTCAGTTTGTTTTGTGAGATTAAGAGTCACTTATGGTTTGTCTCCCTCCCAATCCCATCATGTGTAGTGGCTGAAATATACTGAAGACATATCACTACATTTTAAATGGTATTATCAATGTTGGGTTTTCCTATATACCACTAGTGCTAATAAAACAGCAAATGTAATTATTACAAAGTATTACACAGATTTAGGAGTGGGAGAAAAAAAAATTAGTTAACACTTGTCTCCTATTGATGTCGGTGATATAGTTACCTGTGAACACCTGTCCTAAGGTCAGATGCTGCTATATAGCACAGGTGATTCAAAAAACAACAGGATGGTGACATCTGGGTGGCTAAATTGGTTAAGCTGCTGTCTTCGGCTCAGGTCTTGATCCCAGGGTCCTGGGATTGAGTCCCACATGGGGCTCCTTGCTTGGCAGGGAGCCTGCTTCTCTCATTGCCTCTGCCTGCTTGTGTGTACCTCTCTCTCTCTGGCAAATAAATAAAATCTTTAAAAAAAAAAATTAAAAAAAAAAAGATTAAAAAAAAAAAAAGAATGGGATGACACCAGTTCAAGCCAGAAGAATCTATATAAAAGGAAGATCTATAGACGCTTACTGTTGACTTCTGTTTTAAATAATAATGGTAGTAGTAATAATGTATTACATTAATTATATTATATTAATTATATAGCTATCGTTTTTGAACATAAAATGTGAAACTCACTCTTTACGCATGAGTTCATAAATAATCCCCACAGCAGCCACTAAGGAAAGTACTATCATTAAGTACCTTTTACATATAAGGAAACTGAGGCACAGACAGATTAATTTGCCCAAAGTTACACTGTTTGTAAGCAATGGACTCGGGACTCAAACCCAGGCAACAGAAGCTTCACCACGCAATAGAACTAACACCCAGAAGAAGAAAAAGTTCTAGTACTTGGCATTTATTATAATGGAAAGAGGCAGGGTAAAACCTAAAGGGAAAAAAAAAAAAAAAAAAGACTTACAGTCCCTGGAAGGGGGGAAAGAAACAAATACAGCATCTTTCAAACATACAGTTCCATGATTAAACAGGTTTACGGAATACTGGCTTAAGCCCAGTGAAACAGAGTTTCTTGCTGGAGTGTGTCTCCAAGTCTTAACACACAGCAGTCTCAGAAATGGAGAGGTGGAAAGGAGCAGTTATGTAACTGAGAACACTTGTCTCTTTACAGAGCATGTCCGATGAGATGAACTAAAGCTTCCCAGCACAGGTTTGAGAAAAACAAATTTAATGGACAAACTAGAGAAGCAGAGTCTGGGCAAGGAGAGCAGAGTCACAGTGAGGGGAAGGGCAGCAGATGCCAAGCAGGTAGGTTATCTGGAGGGTCAGTGAGCAAGCCCATGCACAGTTAGTTTGTGGAGAGACTAGGTCAGCTCATAATAGGTGTTAGTGAAATAGAGAACATAGCAAAATATTAATATAATATACTTTTATCACTGAAAGTTCTACAGGCATCCAGGAGGTCAAGAAATCACAATTTTGTCAGTTTCTTCTTCCAGGGGTAGGGAGTGAGGCTGTTTGACCAGGATAATGGCTGGAGTCCACCAACTGACAGCCTGAGAGGCAGCAGCCTGGCACAGCCCAGGCTGGAGGGGACAAAGCAGCCACAGAGGCTGGACCAGTCAGCTAACATGGCTTGCCATCTTGGAGGATCCATGGGACCCATGTAAGAGGAGGAGAGGAGGTGACAGGATACAAATGTCAGTTTTGGTGGCCAATTCTGATGGATGTGAGAGACACCAACTGGAATGTCAAAGGGCTTTGTAAGTGAATATGCACAATTCCCCTTAGGGCTTCCTGAACTAAGTGAGAGGAACAAGCTAAAAGCACCTCAGTTCTCCAGATGGGATGCTGAGTTAGAAAAATAGTGACAATTGCAATCACCTTTCGCTGAGCCCTTAGCCTGCTGCTAGGCTCTATGTTAGTCATTTAATACTATTCAGTCCCCAAACAACCTTACGATGTAGGTACTCTTCTTTTCATTTTACAGTTAAAGAAACCAAGGAGAGTTCCATTTACCTGTACAAGGCAAAGAACTAGGACCCAGAGACAAATAGCAGTCATGCTAAGTTTTAAAATGTAGCTCCTGTAAGCCTCTACACCTCTTGTGTAAGCTCTCCTGTGATACTGCAACTACCTCAAGTCGAACACTTGTTCCTGGCTCAAGGTCAAAGTAATCAGACTCCAGCCTACCTTTTTGTTCTGGATATTTTTTGTTAAGACACAAACTACCCCCAAATTTTGTGGCTTAAAATTTATGAGAGGGGTACCTGGGTGGCTCAGTTGGTTAAGAATCCAACTCTTAATTTTGGCTCAGGTCATGATCTCAGGGTCGTGAGATCAAGTCCCACATCTGGCTCCATGCTCAGCCAGGAGTCTGTTTGAGATTCTCTCTCTCTCTCTCCCTCTCCCGCTGCCCCTCCCCACCATGTGCACATGTCCACTCAACACGCACATGCTCTCTCTCTCTCAAATAAACAAATATTTTTTTAAATTATGAGATAAAATTATATCTCATGATTTTGTGTGTCAGGACTTCAGGCAAGTCTTTGCTGGATGGTTCTTTTGTTTCATGAGGCATTAACAGGAGTCATGTAGCGGTATTCAGAGGGCAGCTAAGCTGGTCCGAGATCACCTTCTCTTACGGTAGCATCCTAGGGAATGGGCGGCCATCCTTGTTTGACCTGCCACACCCTCCAGCCTCTCCTGGCCTACTCTTCTCTCACTCACAGTGCTCCACCCACACAGGCTTTCTTTCTGTTCCTCAAATAGGCCAAGGTTATTCCTCTTTCAGGACTTTGTGTGTGCCTATGCCAGGACTGATTTTATCCTCTTGGTCCCTTCTTTTGTCATTCAGATCTCCACTTAAGCGTCACTTCTTCATAGAATCATCCTCTTCACCGCCCTGTGGAGGCCTTCCCTGGTCATCCCATCAACCTCCCTAATTTATTTTCACGGCACTATTGCCATCACTCTGAAATCATCTATTTTTGTCTTTGTTTTTCCCTATTTCCTCCAATTAGAATGGAAAGGGGAACAGGGCCCGTGTCTATCCTGCTGGTTCCTATATTCTCAGCACTTAGAACCATGCTTGGTACAAAATAAGTCCTTAATAAATATGTGTCAAGTGAAACTATGAAACAGTGAGGCGGGATTCAAAACTAGATCTGACTGACTTCAGAACTAAAACCAAACTGTCCTTATATGTATTCCAGGCAGATATGATCAGCCTAGGCCTTAGGGCAAAGGTACTACATACATCTCTTTGTCTGACTTTATTTCCACCACTCTTGTGTTGACTCTTAGAGATGAGAAATCTCCAAGGTGTGGTGCTGCCTCAAGGCCATGTGCAGCTCAGGTCCTGTTTCTAGCTAGGCCCCTCCGACGCTCAGCTTTGCTGGGGCCACTCTACTGAGTTTTCCCCTGGACAGTCTGGAATTGGGCCACAACCATGTTTGTGCTGAGGCTTTAGGGAAACATGGTTTATAAACGCTTGTTTCCTCTGAGTCACTGCACAGACTTGTCCCTTCAGTACAAACACTCCGTTTGGTTTTATAACTGGGGAAAGAGGGGGTGGGAGCCAAGGCTAACTGGATCAGGTTTGAAAGGAAAGGGGAAGTGAGAAAATTTAAATAGAGTTTTCTATCTTAGTGAGAGTCACAAAAGAACCCTTATCTGGGTTTCAGAGGCATGCAGAAAGTTTCATCGTTATTTATTTATTTGCCTTAGTTTAAAAAAAAAGAAAGAAAGAAAGAAAAAGTTCACAGAGTAATTTTTTCCCTTCAAGTTTCCATAAAAATGCTGGCAAAAGTTTTACAAAAATAATTTAAGAACAATTAGAACACATATAACCATGTTTTGAAGTTTATATTAAATGCCCTTTACTAAATAAAAAGGAGTTTTGCTTCTAATTTCCTGGCATTGTTTGACTATATTATCCTTTAAATAACTACCTGTTAACTTTTATCATTACTATGAGTTTACTGTGAATTATGCACTGCATTCTAGACCAAAAGAATTAATTCTTTAATTTCTACCTTTTAAACAAATTTTTCTACCTCATAACTCGGTGCCAGGCTTCTCATCTATAGAATTTGGCTAATGATAACAATACCTGCTCATTAATAACTCATAAAGTTATTATGAAATGCAAATATAAATAATGGATATAAAAATATGATTCCTGGTCCTTTCATTAACCACTTGACCTTGTGTAAATTATCATCATGATTATCGAGTTCCGACATTTAAGGAGCACAGGGTAGGTATGGAGACCAAAGCCTGGCAGGGGGAGTTAGGAGAGAGCGGGCATAATCCCTCACCTCAAAAGGATTACATTTCAGGACAAAACTAGATATGACCCCTCTGAGCCATGTGTTCTTCATCAGCAATTTGGAGTGCTATATCTGAAAATACTGAATTTGGTGCTTGGCAGGTAATTCAAGTACCACAAATGAACTTTATTCTGTCAGTATCCTGCCTGTGTACTCGCCACAACCTCTGATAAGAACACTGCTCCCAGCTGCAAAGGGTGGGCGGGGAGGAAATTTTCTCCACATCACCAAGCAATTCTCAGACTCCAGTCTGGGTGTCCTACAGTCTGCCTCTATCTAACACTATCTACCCAGAGAGAGCATCAGATCCCACAGGTTAAAGGCTCCGTTCTGCAAGACTTTTCCCACCTTCGAACTCCCTGCACTTTGGATGCCAGTCACAATTTCAGGTTGTCAACTCTGCTTTTGATTGGCCAACTATAGACTGAAAGTTCCAATAATTCCTTCCTTTGGTTCAATTAATTTGCTAGAGCCATTCACAGAATTCAGAGAAACATTTTACTTACTGCATCACTGGCTCATTATGAAAAGATATAACTCAGGAACAGCTCTCCAAACCTCATCCTTTTAGGTTTTTATGGGTGCTTCATCACATAGGCATGATTAACTAAATTATTGGCCATTGGTGATGGATTCAACATCCAGCTTCCCCACCACCTTCCCAGAGAAGGTCGGAGGGTGGCACTAAAAATTCTCTCTAATCATGTAGTTGGATCCACTAGAGATCAGTTCCATATTTTGGTTACCTAGGTGCAGTTCAAAAGTCACCTCACCGACATAACAAAAGCATTTCTATCACTCTCAGTACTTAGGAAATTAAAATGGAATTAGGAATTCCAATTTCCAATGGAAATAGGAAAGAAGACCAAATATATATTTCTTATTATAAATTACAGTATCACTGTCACATAGGGGTCTGTAGTTTTTTCCCCAGAAGCCTGCACTTAACACCACATACAATACTGTCCCCACCCCCCACACAGCAGGCTGGTAGTATAACCCCACTCCTAGCAGCCGTGAAGCAATAATGGGAATGAGCTCCCTCAGCTCCCTCAGCCCTCAGGTGGGATAATTCTGAGGCATGCGTTTTATACTTTTCCTAGGGTTTTCCCACAAGAATAAGTTTCAGTCATCCCCCTTCATAGCTGACTTAATAACACTGCCTTCCCTTTCCCCTATCACTTCTTCTTTCCCCTGTTGGTGTTTCATGGGATCCTCTCCCTAATACAGCATTTGAACTTAAATCCTCATCTTAGGAATTAGTTCTGAAGAAAAGCCCACATGGAGAGTTGTCCTCTGTGCAAAGTTATGGGTGAATGCCCAGACAAGCCAGCTGGCTTTGCACAAATTCCAAACTCCACTGTATGACCACATCTTGCTATCTTATTAATAGGTTATTGTTATTTCTTTACAAATATCTAAAAATATAGTAAGCAAATTTATATTTAAGTCCTTTATGATACACAGCATCATTTAATCTGCATAAACACCCCCAAATGATAGAGAAAACTGAGACCGGAAGAGAGGTACAATGACTTGCCAAAATTTATAGGGTCAGTAAGTAAGAGAACTGGACTGCAAGCCAAAGTCCTATAACAACAAATCCTTTTCTCACTAACCCTAGACTACAGGATGAGACGATGCAGTTGAGCACAGATTTCTCTCCATTCCTGGAGAAGGAACTCTAAATATGTATTCTGTTAAGGTCAGGAGTACCATTTTGGTACATAAATGTGAACTTTTCAAGCTGTCCTTTTTTATATGGGAGAATGGTCATCACTTAATACTCCAGCAAATGGCTTTAAATGGTGGTGTGTTCTGAGGAACGCTGCTAAGTGAACACAAAACATACTATCTAATCTTAATTGTTCTATGACACTTGAGGCTCCAGAGATCTAAAGAACCTTGATAGGTGAGCTCAAAGGGCCTTAAGTCTGAGGCATTGAAGGGTTTGGAAGTATGGATGAACTTGACAGAAGCAGGATACCAGGAAGCATGGCAAGGCTCCTGATTGCTCTGGCATTCTTCTTTCTTGCTAAAAGAGGAGAAGGGAGTTGGGGGAAATTGGAAGGGGAGGTGAACCATGAGAGACTATGAACTCTGAAAACCAATCTGAGGGTTTTGAAGGGGTGGGGTGGGAGGTCGGGGTACCAGGTGGTGGGTATTATAGAGGGCACTGATTGCATGGAGCACTGGGTATGGTGCAAAAATAATGAATACTGTTATGCTGAAAATAAAAAATAAATTTAAAAAAAGGAAAGCTTTACTTTCTCTTCTGTTGAATGAAGCTAATATTCTATTGCTGATATTTCTTGTTATGGCAAAAGATTTGAGAGACAAATGTGTGTTCTTCATTCTCAGTACTCTTGAGTACCTACTCCCTTGCAATCTTAAATGCTGTGAGCTTGTCTGAAAGGCATACAAGGAACTCAGTCACACGGGTCAATGAGAAAAGTGGAAAACTGACAGCAGGACTGAGGTAACTCATCCCTGAGGCTCAGACTTCATTGACTAAATGCCCGTGTTCAAAACTACAAGGTCCTCCAGAGCCAAAGCACTGGATGGACCTAGGGTCAGGGGAGTACAGGAAGAAGTCATAGGAACACAACAGCTCTATCAATTCTGAATTGCATTCAGAAGTTGGGTGACACAGAAAACAAGAGTCCAGCCTGGCCATGGATTCCACATTTTGTCAAACTGCAGCAGCCTTCAGGAAGGGGATGCAGCCCCAGTGGGAAAATGGACTGTTGAGCAAGAAACGGAAGCATATGCCTGAGTGTTCTGATAGAGCCTGTGCAGAAGGCCTTCAAGGAAGACTATGGCTAAATGGGCAAGTGCCTACAGTTCCTTCCAGACATGTTATTCACAGGTCAATGTAGCACCATAAATTCTAGACTACAAAACCTGGTTGAGATGGGATATAGGAGAGTGGGGGAAGAAGTCTCCTAACATACTCTTTACCTTGGCCTAGACTATTTCAGAAACCTCCACAGAGATGAGCTTCTTCACTGATTACAGAGACTAAGAGAGTGGAAGAAAAGCACTCTGTGAAGGCAGAGCTTTGTGTGCTTGGCCCTCAAGGAGCTAAGAATTCCATTAGGGGACCAAACCATGCACTGTGAAAGAATCACGAACCATGTCAAAGAACTTTATAACTGAAGGACAAATTATAAAACCCAAGGCCAGTGATGGATTGATTAATTTGGGCTGCAGTAACTAAAGGTAGTTTTTTGGAGAAAATAGCCCATGAGAGTGAGTAGCCTCAGAGCAGTAGCTACACAGTAAATGACAGCTATACTAAATTTCCTTATTTGTAAGGCTTACTGACATGTAGACCTTTGAAAGAGTAACTGATTTGGGTCACCAATGCTTCCTATAAATAGGAAGAGCCACAATTGCTCCTACCCACAGTTTCCTAAGGATTCTAAAACAGGTACATATGGTATGCAGAGTGTCATACTCTACCATCTCTTCTCTACCATTTCCTCTCCTGAGACCTGAAGAGAACTGCAACAGGATGTGGGCTTTGAAGATTTCTAGACTTGCCCTGAGACCACTGTTCGGGGGTATTTTGTTGACTTCCCAGGAAAAACTAACAAGCTGCACTCTGGAACAGGTCTCTGAGGAGGGAAGGGGCAAGAATACTGCTGCCCTCACCTATGAGAAGACATGTTACTTGGCATCTGCTAACGGTATTTCTCCGGGTTACGCTGGAGACCCAGATCCCGTACACTTGGAGTTCCCCTAACCTTTCTCAGATGAACACAATGCAAAGGAATTTTCATTTTCATCTAAGCCATTCTGATACTTCAGAGGGAGCAAAAGGAAGTGGAAACTCTAGGGGAAAGTAGAAATGGCAGAAACTCTAAAGTTGTAGAGACCAGGAATCAAATTTCTGTTCAGTGGGGTGTCCTAAGACCAATTACATAATGTCTCTATAAAATGAGAAAATTATTTACATCTCTAGTTAGGAGAACTAATTGAGATAATTCAGGTAGACATTATTAAGCAGCTCTTATGTCCCTGTTTGCAATTAGATACTAAGGATAGAAGGATTAATTGATTCATTCATTCACTCACTCACTCATTCAGAAAATGTTTACTGAGTACCTACTATTAGCCTAATGAACAAAACAAAAATCCTACTTATGTTCTGTTGAAGGATATAAGTAAAAAAAAAAAAAAAAAAAAAAAAAAAAAAACCACCCTTAAGCCCATAAATATGCACAATGTGTTTATAGCACAGTTAATCCATGCTATAAACAAAAATAGAGCAGGATCAGGGGACAGAGACTGAGGGGGGGAAGTGTAGGCCTGCTCTAAATGGAGTGGCCAGGGAAGACCTCTCTGAAGAGAGGACATGTAAGCAGAAGCTGAATGAGGTAAAGCAACAAACCCAAGAGCTATCTTGTAGAAGGGCATTCCAGCACAGAGGAGAGAAGATATAAGCCTGATGGCGGAAGCATGCTTGGCATGTTCAAACAAATTTTGGCTCCCCCTGCGGTTGAAGCAAAGCAGGCAAGGGTGAGTGTGGCAGGGCCAGACTGGGTCTTGGAGACGCTGGGAAGAAGCTGAGTGTTGTAAGAAGCTGCCAGAGAATTCTGGCTAGGGGATTGACTAGATAGGGATTTATATTGCCAAGGGATCACTTCAAAGTTGCAGGGAGAACAGGCTGGAAGAAGACAGATGAGAACAGAGGCAGGAAAAGCTGGGACAGGTTAGGAGGGGGGATAATGACTGGGACTGGGAGGTAGTGACAAACATGCTGAGAACTGATTGAGTCTGAGACAGATTTTGAAGATAAAATTAGGAGAGTTTACTGATGCATTGGATGTGAGTGTGAGAGGACCCCACAAAAGTCAGGAAGGACTCCAAGGTTTTTGGTTTGAGCAACCAGGTAAATATTTGCACAGTTCACTGTGACTGGTAAGGGCAAAGAAACCAACAGGTCTGTTTTGTACATGGTGGGTTTAAGACACCAAACAGAGATGTCCAGTAGGCATCTGGGTATGTGCACATGGACTTGTAGGGAAAGATCAAGGCTAGTGATATAAACGTGGGAGCTTTCAGGATAGAGGTGACATATAAAGCCATAACAGAATGAGATCACCCATGAGTCAATATACATGAAGAGAAGAAGTACAAAAAACAAGCCCTGTAGGACTCCACTGTTTAGAATTGGGGAGAAGAGAAGGAAGAGACAAAGGTAAATAAGTCTCACCCTCAGGAAGCTCACCAGTATTTAAACTAATTAGCAACATATCTGGGATGTATCAGATGATCAATGAACATTGCTTTTTCTTTCTTCACCCTTGGTAAAGTCACTGGACTTAAGAAGACGCAGATGATTATATAAATTAAAATGGCGGCAACATCTATTTCTCAGCAGGCATGTCTGTGCACTGGAGGAAGGAAGCCTCTGCCCTTTTTTTTAAATTATTTTTTTTTATTTTTTTATAAACATATAATGTATTTTTATCCCCAGGGTACAGGTCTGTGAATCGCCAGGTTTACACACTTCACAGCACTCACCATAGCACATACCCTCCCCAATGTCCATAACCCCACTCCCCTCTCCCAGCTCCCTCCCGAGAAAACCTCAGTTTGTTTTGTGAGATTAAGAGTCACTTATGGTTTGTCTCCCTCCCGATCCCTCTTGTTTCATTTATTCTTTTCCTACCCGCCAACCCCCCCACATTGCATCTCCACTTCCTCATATCACGGAGATCATATGATAGTTGTCTTTCTCTGATTGACTTGTTTCGCTAAGCATAATGCCCTCTAGTTCCACCCACGTCGTTGCAAATGGCACGATTTCATTTTTTGATGGCTGCATAGTATTCCATTGTATATATATACCACATCTTCTTTATCCATTCATCTGTTGATGGACATCTAGGTTCTTTCCATAGTTTGGCTATTGTGGACATTGCTGCTATAAACATTAGGGTGCACATGCCCCTTCGTATCACTACGTTTGTATCTTTAGGGTAAATACCCAGTAGTGCAATTGCTGGGTCATAGGGTAGCTCTATTTTCAACTTTTTGAGGAACCTCCATGCTGTTTTCCAGAGTGGCTGCACCAGCTTGCATTCCCACCAACAGTGGAGGAGGGTTCCCCTTTCTCCGCATCCTCGCCAGCATCTGTCATTTCCTGACTTGTTGATTTTAGCCATTCTGACTGGTGTGAGGTGGTATCTCATTGTGGTTTTGATTTGTATTTTCCTGATGCCGAGTGATGTGAAGCATTTTTTCATGTGTCTGTTGGCCATTTGGATGTCTTCTTTGCAGAAATGTCTGTTCATGTCTTCTACACATTTCTTGATTGGATTATTTGTTCTTTGGGTGTTGAGTTTGCTAAGCTCTTTATAGATTTTGGATACTATCCCTTTATCTGATATGTCGTTTGCAAATATCTTCTCCCATTCTGTCAGTTGTCTTTTGGTTTTGTTTACTGTTTCTTTTGATCTTGATGAAATCCCAATAGTTCATTTTTGCCCTTGCTTCCTTTGTCTTTGGTGACGTTTCCAGGAAGAAGTTGCTGTGGCTGAGGTCAAAGAGGTTGCTGCCTATGTTCTCCTCAAGGATTTTGATGGATTCCTTTCTCACATTGAGCCTCTGCCCTTTTAATTATTATACTCCTTGTCTTCTGGCAGCTCTGAGCAAAACAGTCAAAATGGCCTTCAGAGAATGAGAAATCAGAGAGCTAGACACTTCCCAGAAAGTATTCTTTACTTTTGGGATGAAAGACAGCAGTTGACAGCTGTTGCAAGACTCTGCATGATGATGACACTGGACTGTCTATTCACTGAAGGTCAGGAGAACAAAAGGAAGTAAAGTTGGGAAGTGGACTGAAGGTTAAAATGTATGTTGACCTTTTCACAGAAAGTATTACATTTTAATATATGCTTCTTCTTAATGAGCTATAAAAGTATGTGAATAAAAAGAGACATATTCTATATCCTTCTTATGTTTACTCCCTAAGGACCCACTGGTACTGGGAAACAAAAAGTCATAGTGGAAGATAAAATGGAGCATTTGTTTTGAAGCTACAAAGACTAGATTTGGTAAGCTTCTTAAGGTCTCTAAATTTCACTTTTGTTCTCTATAAAATTGGGCCACTAAATATAATACCTGCTTTGCAAAGCTTCTTGAGGATAAATGAGATAGCATATAAAAAATTCATCATGAAATGCTAAATGCCATGAATACGCTTATTGACAATTGCTCTAGCTATTATGCTTTTGAGGCATGATGCAGTAGTCTTAAAATATGTCCAAAAATTCCTTAACACTCTTCCCTTAAAAGGTGCAATCTAGACCTACACCCCTTGAATGCAAGCCAGACTTGGTGAATCACTTCTAATAAATCAAATACAATGGAAGTGATGCTATGCAAATTCTGAGTTTAGACTAACAAAAAGGAAGGCTTTTGCCTATTGCTCTCTTTCTCTTGGATTTCATGATCTAGGAGAAACCTGCCACCATGTTATAAGGATACTCAAGCAGCCCTAAGGAGAGAACAGAGGCCTCACACCAACAGCCAGTACCAAGTTCAATCTTGAAAGTGGGTGGTCCAGCCCCAATCAGCATTCAGATGACTGTGCACCCAGCCAACACCTTGTCTGTGACATGGAAGACTATGAGCCAGACACAATAAGCCAAACCATGTCTGAGTTCTGACTGATGGAATTACGAGAAATAATAAATGTGTTCTCATAATAATAAATTATGAGAAATAATAAATTGAGTCACTAGGTTTTGGGGTAGTTGTTACTCAGTAACAGATAACTAATGCACATGATCACATTAGCCCAAAATCCTGTTTAAGAATGGAAGATGAAATTTTTCACCAATGGTTTGAATGTATGGGTGACTCAGATGTAGGAGAGAAGAAAGAAAGCTGAATGAGGACAGAAGCAATGTGACCTCTGGCCAGACCAGATCAGTCATGGGGGTTCCATCAGAGCCCTAACTTCACGCACTTTAGTCTCTGCTGTTTTCATCCCTAAAGTAAAGTATACTTTCTGGGAAGCCTCTAGCTCTCTGATTTCTCATTCTCTGAAGGCTAATTTGATCCCTGGGGTTATGATGTCTTTTTCCCTGATCTGAACACCAGTGTACATTCAAAACTCTCTGCCTTGGAGGCCTCACTAGTGCTTGCATGTGATGGGGCCAAACAGTCTCATAATCTCTTGATGTATTGGCCAAAGCCTACCTCCTCCAACCAGCTTACAGATGCTTGAAATTCCACAATTAAGAATTGATTCCTTGCTTTGTCTAATATTAAAATGTACATTCCAGCAAAATCCCCTGTATTAATTTCCTATTGCTCCCGAAAGAAATTACCACAAAGTTACAGGCTTAAAACCACACAACTCTATTATCTTAAGGTCTAAAAGTCTGAAAGTCCAAAATTAGTCTCGGTGTGTTAAAATCAAGGTGTCAGCCAACTGTGTTCCTTCTGCAGGCTCTAGGGGGGAGTCTGTCTTCTTGTCTTTTGCAGCTTCTGGAAGATCCCTGCATTCCCTGGCTCCTGCCTCCACATTACCTCAACTTCTGCTTCTGTCATCAGATCTCCTTCTCTGACTCTGGACCTCCTGTGATCATATTGGATACATTGATAACCCAGGGTAACCTCCCCATCTCAAGATCTTTAACATCACATTTCTAAAGTCTCCTTTACCCACATATGTTCTGGGGATTAGGATGTAAACATCTTTGGGAGGAAGCACAATTCAGCCTACTCTACTTACAAACTCTGACTCTGAAGTTCTTTCTCTGTCAATCTCAATTATTCAAGCTTTAGGAGAGAACTTGAATTTAGTAAAAAAAACAAAATCCTTTAAGGCACCAAAATATATTCATAAAGTCCATACAATTTATTCATAAGAGAATTCCCTCAGGCTTTCACTCAATTAAGTTCAATGAATAAAGATAAAACATTTACTATATATAACACTACTAGATGCTCTAAGAAAATACCAAGAAGCCTAAAAATTAGTTCCTGCCTTTTAAAAGACTCGCTAAGAAGTATAAGACAAGCACATAAATAAGTGTAGTACAAAGCAGGACATTATCAAGCTATCTCCATTATACAACTATCAGTGGGAAGGAGACACAAAGAAGACTACTATCAGGTAAAAATTTTAAGAAAAATGTCAGGGGAAACGAGAGGAAGCAAACAAAGACAACTTTAAGTACTCAAGCCCCAGTAACTAAATAAAATGAAGGAGTTGCCCTCAACATAATCATGGAAATCAGAATGGCCACGAGGAGGAGTTGGGGTGGACACGTCTCAGGAATGTAATGGGTACAGTTTGTGACTTATTCTAGAATATCTAGGTCAAGATACCAGCAGGTAGTTGGAAATGAGATATGCATTCAGAGTCCAAAGGAGAAGCTCAGGCTGGAGATAGAAACGAGAAAGTCTTTTCTACAGAGAAGTAGGTGAAATTACTAAAACTCTGATTTAAGAGGGCCAAAGAAAGAACTTCTAAAAGACAGGAAGATAGGAACAAGCAAAAGAAAGAAAACAGGCAGAGAAACAGGGAAATTTGCACAATGAATATCACAAAAGCTAAGGAGGAATTTCATAAAAGAAGAGGAGGTCAGCGCCACGACCAATTTTCAGTCACCAATGTGAATGCAGAGTTGGAAGAGAAGCTCACTGCTACAGAAGATTTCCATTCAGAGGGAAGAGATGAAATAACCTCAAGACCATATGTAATAGTAAAATACTATAAAATAATTAAGAAATTATGGGTTTTGACAATTTATGAACTTTGTTTTGATATTATGCATTTAGTTGTAAATTTATATGCTTTAATTTTTAATAATTGTGTGCTTAACAAGCTCAGATAATTCCTGAAAACATAAAGATTAGCAATTGCAAGCCAGAAAGAGCCTGCTGCAGCATATCAAAGATCAAACTTAAAAATTCCCAAATCCATTCACACTGATTTCATCTCTGCGTTTTGCTGGGCACTGAGCTGGTTATTGAGAAGACAAATATAAATAAGAGACAGTCTTTCCACTAGAAAACCTCAGGTTAATGGAGAATACATTCTTGCAAACAAACACTACAATTAAGTATAAAAGTGCTATGATAAAAGTATATATAGGTCTGACATGAGCACACAAGAGGGAATTTCCAGTCCAGATCCATTGAAAATAAAAAGCCATAGTCTTCAGCATAAATTAAAAAGACCTCTATGAGCTGGTCTCTCCTTATCTTGGCTCCCATAATGCTCTGCTTTGTATTTAGCTGACAGTAAAACACAAGGATTAGGGACACTGGCTATGCAGTCAGGAGGATCGGCATTCAAACACACATGCCAATACTTACCAGTAATGGGTGAGGAAGTAATCTTCCTCCGCAAAATGGGGCTAATAATACATACCGCACTAAAAAACATTCAACAAGTACTTGATACCTAGCTTACAATAAATTGTAGCAGGTATTATTTTATCAGTACCCCACTATGTTCAAATGAAAACAAACTACTTGCAGTTTTCTGAGCACAACATGCTTCTCTGGGATCTATGCCCTTGCCTGGAGAATTCCTGCTCTCTCTTCAAAATTTAATGCAAACATCTGGTCTCCTCTGCCAAGAGTTAGTCATTCTCTCATATGTATCACTAGTACACCAAGTAAATACCACATTGTGGCACCAACCACAGAATAACTGAACTGAGGTTGCCTTGAGGCTAGGGACCATGTCTTATTCCTCTGGGTCTCCCAATGCCTGACACAAAGTAGACACAAGATAAGTGCTTGAGTAGTGAGCATAGTTAATAGAAAAAGGTAATGTAAGTAAAGAAGGAAAGAATGAAAAATGCGCTTTCCATTTGATCAGTAATTCTAACTCTAGGAATTAATTAGGAAATAATCTTAAAGAATGAGAGAAAATTAGTAAATATAAAAGGTGGTTTTTTTTTTTTTTTTGCAGTGTTACAATATCATAAACCATAATAAGGAAAAGAAGCCAAATATCTAATGGCAGAATCATGACTAACACTGAAAATCTGTGGGGTGCTGGTGTGACACAGTCAGTTAAACATCGGACTTTTGGTTTCATCTCAGGTTGAGATCTCAAGGTTGTAAGATTGAACCCTGAATCAGGATCTGCATTCAGCATGGAGTCTAAGACTCTCTCTCTCCCTCTGCCCCTCTGCCCCACACTCTCCTTCTCTCTCAAAAAATTAAATAAATATTTAAAAAATTGAAAATATTTATGATACAATGATTTCACACAATATTCCATGATCATTAAATATTATGGCTGCAAAAAGTATACAGTAACAACGGAACATGCCAATGATATAAGCAGAAGTGTACTAAGAATGTGAAATTAAAAGTATGATCTACATGCCCACAAACTCATTTGTGCATACACGCCCAGAAAAAGGGCTAGAGAGAAACACACCAAACTGCCAGACAGAGCTTGAGTTAGAGAACAAGATTGTGGGTGGTTAGTGACTTATCTCCTTTACTGAGGAAGGGACCATTTCAAAATCCATCTTATAAATTTCTATAAATAATGTATTACTTTTACAAAGTTTTAAAATTATAATATGTAGGGTGCCTGGGTGGCTCAACCAGGTGAGTGACTAACTACTGGTTTAGGATCAGGTCATGATCTCAGGGTCGTGGCATCAAGCCCCAAGTCAGATGCTGTGCTCAGCGGGGAATCTGCTTGAAGACTCTCTCCCTCTTCCTCTGCCCCTCCACGCTCTCTCTCCCACTCTTTCTGTCTCTCTAAAATAAATAATAATTTTTAAAAATCATAATGTGCTATCCAACTTGTTTTCCTGAATTCCTCTGGGAATGTTCAGCAGCCTAAGGGTAGGATGGGAGGAAACTGATCACCAGACTTCCTCAGAAGTGAAGAAATGTGGGGATCCTAAGGAAAGCGTCCTAGACTTGGCTCACAGTGAGATCCAATCTGAATAAGCAGAGTAGGGTTGTAGTCTCAGAAAATGTGGTAAGACAGGAGAATTTTAAAGCTTTCTATCTCAGAAATAAAGTCATTCTGAAAGCAAAAATGACATAAAAGAATGGATTGTCTGTCGAGTGTCTTACTTGTCCAGAATCTATAAAGAATACACTATTCTAAAAGGCTAATCATCTGGTTTTCCAGCCCACGAGAGGTTAGAAGCAGTTAGCTAAAGGAAGAACAGTAAACCAGACTGGATGGTTCAAACTGCTGGATACAGCTTCTCCAGCAGTGAGAAATAGGAGCTGTGTCTGCAGAGGTGGGAGGCACAAAGACCCAGAAAGGGTTGCAGACAAATGAAGACCTTAAGAAGGGGCACTTGATGTACACTCGTAAATGGGCATGAAAGGCATCATTGTATCACACTGTAGTATGAATTACAGTATAGTAACTTGTGCTTGAGACAATGACTGCCACACTACAAACATGAGCTCAATGTCTTCCTTTAAAAATTCTAAAAATCAATGAGAAAAAGTATTTGAAAGCACTATGTAAGGTGTAAAATGCTGCACAATTAGTCAATTATTTGTAACGCCTTCAGCATATGAAGGCAGGGATACACGTAATGCATTTTTAAATGCTTCCACCCAAGGCAATTCATTTTTTTTAATTGGCACTTAAACATATAACTTTCATTTATCTGGAAATTTTATTTAGGTACATATTCTATTTATGCCTCATTTTCTAATATTGCTGAATAATAAATACATTATTGTCCCACTGAGAGGATGTCTCATAACTTAGAACAAATGAGTTATTCAGATTCTTTCCAAAGCAAATTTTTTGGCAGGGGGGAGGGGAGAGGTGTGGAGAGAACATAATAGCTCAGGCATCTGAGGGAGGGGATGCCACAGATGTGGAAAGAAGGAGGAGAATGAGGCAGTAGGGTAGTCTAAAATAAACTTTCCTTATTCCCTACTTTTGCTAAGTGTTGGCTAGTGACTGGCTGCCAGGCTGCAAGCCAAATTCCAAAGGACAAGTAAATAAACAGTTAATGCGAGTTATTCTGCAAATTTGCACATGCCCACCCACATAAGCACTAAATTAAAACTTTCCCCAACTGAAGTCAAGCTGCAGGCAAATAAGAATTGATTAGGTATCCTTACTGTGACTCTGGCTATGGTTGTTAAGCAAGCAGACAGTTAATTTGAACCCTTTTTCTTAAGTCAGATCCCTTTCTGAATATGCAACTTTACTTGTTGTCCTTGAGGAGAAGATACAGACAGCAGTGTGGTCAGATTTATGCTTGTAGAAAAAACAAACCCAAATTCCCTGAAATGTCTTAACTTTGACCAGCTCAAACTGGATTTTATTGCTGTTTGATTTCCAGAGGGCCATGTGCCTGGCTGCTCAGGGGAATAGACAGTGCTCAGAATGAATATTGAAATACCGAGTCATTATTTGCTCTGGGGGACTGCCAGAACTGCCTGCTGCCTGGGTTTTAGGGGAGCCGAATAAAGGTTTCCTATTTTAAAGACCCAGAGTAAAAGAATTCTCTGTAATCCTTTCCAGAAAGAACAAAATGAAGCCACTGCAAACAGTGATGAATCAAAATAATATGTACAATGAGAAAGATTTTGCTATCTTTTGTAGCCAAAAGGTCGGTGGTAAGGGCTAGGACCAACCATTCTAAGTGGCTCCTTCACCTGCCCTGCCCAACACGTGTGTGCAGATGAAATCACTGAAAAATTAATGCCAAGGGCATATTTGAAAGGTGGCAGGGAGTACATTAGTGGCTCTACCAACAACCTCCAACTTCCTGTCTGAGTGCTCAAACAGAGGGGGGCAAAGGGGGTAGCTGATTCTAGATGCGTGAAGCGTATGCCTGTTCTAAAGTTCATGCATCTTAGCTGGTGCCCTCTGAATGTCTAATTTATTACAGGCAGAGGCAGTTGGGCAACAGAACAGGAGAATGGGCTAAGGCTCCTCCAGGCACTTTTCTGTAGACTAGCCATTCCAAAGGTCAACCTGCTAACATGGGAAGTAATTTCACAGGCTTGTGGTGATTCTGCCTTAGGGAATCACAGACAAAGTTAAGACCAATCATGACATTTGGGATCCCCCACTATATAGTGATGAAGAAGAGTAATTCTGTTGAATTCTGATTATTTGGGAGGAGAAATGCAAAGAAAACTAATTCTCCCCATGGAGATAATGTGCTCATTTGAGGCAAATAGCCCTTAGCTGAGGCAGATCCTCAGCTCCTATGAGGAGTAAATATTCTGCTTTCCTTCCAGGTAGTAGCGTTTTATTTAATTACAAAAGCATACTATAGAACATAAAAAAAAAAAAAAAAAAAAAAAAAAAAAAAAAAAAAAAAGGCTCCCTTACTGAAAAGCCCTGCTCTTGTACACTACAATGCACAGGGAAGTGGGCCCCTGCACAGATGGAACCGGACTGGAATGCTAGATCAGAGTGCAGCATTCACCATGGATAAAAGATGGGTCTCCTGATTTGAGTGAAAGCTAACTCTGGAGTTTCCTGTAACCATGGTAACCAGATCAGAAGCACACATTAATGATCAGCAAAAACAACTGGCAGCCTGCCTAGGCATCACTTAGAAGCATTAGCTTCCCAAGGTGAGTGTTGCAAATAAAGAGTGTGCAGAATGATGGTTCTGGAACAGGCACACAGTTCAGCGGCACTCCTTTGTTCTCACTGAGAGAAGCATTTCTCAGGCTGCCGCGGTGCTGGGGGTCTCCCCAGCACTTGCAGATACAGAAACGCTACTCGAGAGCAAGAAATAGAACCCACTCCTGGACTGGTTCCTGGGATTCTATGCCTCTTTCTTATCAAGTGTGTTCCAATTACAGATGTATCGTTCCCTTCTATGGCCTTACTAATCAGCTGTAGGAGTCCACCGAGATGTCGCAATTCCCACCATAATAAGTAACATCAGGGTAGGCCTGACCTGTCTGAGAACTGGACGTTGGCTTCCCATGGAACAGGGGGGTTTCAGGAGCCCTACAACAGGAGCTTACAAGTCCCCAGTCAGATTAGTATCATCAGCAAAACATGCTGAACATAATACAAGTGTCAGCTCCTGAAGACATGACTTCCAGTCTAAGTGCTCACTTATTTCCTGTGTAACTTTTTGGGCAACTTGTCCAGGCTCCGTTACTTACTCCATCTCTCAAATGAGGATAATCAGTTTCCATGTTGACGACTTCACGGGATTAAATGAGATACTATATGTCAGGGCATTTGTCTTGTCTCACCAAAAATAAACACTTTCTTCTGTGCCCTCATAATCCATTTTTTTAATGTCTCCTATTAGATACCCCACAGCCTAGCCCTTATACATAGTTTTAATGTAAGTGTGTCTCATTAAATTGTGAGCTCTTTGAAGGCAGGAATACCTTAATGTCTTTGTATTTCCCGAACATAGTTCATTCACATAGATTAGCACATTCATGTAATTTGTATTATTAGGGGCTCGATAAATAAATGTTGAACTGAATTTAACTGCCCTATTTGCCCATCAGCTACCACTTCCTACTGGGAGTATCTAGATTGAGCAAAGCTGTCCAGCTTGGGCAAATGGCAATCTGGAGTAGATTTTTTTTTTAATTTTTTATTTTTTATAAACATATATTTTTATCCCCAGGGGTACAGGTCTGTGAATCACCAGGTTTACACACTTCACAGCATGGAGTAGATTTTAATCAGAGTTTAGGTAAAGTTGAAGCAGCAAACCATAGGATTGGAAGAGTTGTGTCTCTCATGACCTTCTGGCTAGGCTGAGTGTATATAGTCAAATTCAAACATTTGAGCCATGTTTCTGATACCACTAATGCTCTTCTTTCCTAGATGACACTCCAAGAAGATCTTTTCAGTAATTCCATTTGCTCAAATTTGTTTCTCTACTTCTGGACCCAGGGTGTTCTCTCTTTAAGAAAACTGTACTCCAATGGATAGGAAAAGAAAGATTAGAAATGACTTTGAAAGTGATAAGTGAATTTGTATCTTCCCCTTAATACTTATTTTTATATTACACATTTTTAGTAAAGATATCTGCCCTTTATTTCTCACAGGTGAATTAATGAGATAATGTTTGATTTTGCAGACCTCAAAAGACTATGCCATGTAAAGCTATTGTTCTAAGAATAAAAATGCCGCCAGCTTCAGTTGCCTCTGTTCCATGTCTTTTAATTTAAGGAATTTGTAAACTTGGATTCATATCCTGGATTCAGTTCCTAAGTCCAGCTGTCAGCAATGTCACAGCTGAGTCAGGGTGTTTGGTGGGACCATCCTCTCATCCCCAGGATCTCCTCTCTATATCTGGGGCCACCCATTAGTTGGACCTTTGCCTGCTACATATCAATTATGCCCTTGAGCATAGGAAAAATCTAAACCAAGTTTCTTCGAGTGTTTCTGGGGGTTACACATTCTTGACTTTGCAATCATATGGTACTTCATTATCTTCTGTGAGCATTGCTTTTGTAGCCAGCATTGTTCTGGGGAATAGAGTGCCCTGGCTAAGCATGAGTCCTGGAGTATGTCCACTACTAAAAGGCCACTGATGCTTTAGTAGTAGCTGGTACTCCAAACTTTGCAATACCAGACAAGAAATACAGTCTTACAAAAGCAGAGATCATAATAATAGCAAACATTTCCTTAGTACTATATATATATACTATATATATATATATATATATATATATATATATATATATATACTGGCACCACTCTAAATTATTTCTAGCTATACAAATTCAGTCAATTCAAACTACAACACTATGAGGTAGGTATTTTTATTAAACCCATTCTACACGTGATGAGGCTGGGAAACAGAGAAATAAATTCCTTTCCCAAGGTCATACAGCTAAGCAGTAGTAGTGCTAGCATCTGAATCCAAATAGTATGGTTTCAGACTCATAACTATTAGGTTCTTTATTCATAGAAAGGAAGCATGGAAAAGCAAAAGACAAATTCCTAAATCTCATTATGGCAAGTAATTTCAACTATTTTCTCCACAAGTAAGACTCTTTCAAGATGAAGTTTTGTCACCTAAGTCTTTTCTCCTACTGTGTTTCTGGTAATAACCAGCAAGCAGTCAAATGGACAAAAGGGAGAGGAAAAAAACAAACAAACAAAAAAACCCTTCCTCTTTTCCTCTCTTCCTTCCTTCCTCCCCATATTTATTTACTGAATCTTAATACTTACAAGTAATTGACTTCAGAGTGGAAAATGAGCATAAGTGATGTCCAGAAATAGATCACAATCTACAGTTGGCAACATATAAATAGTAAATCAAAATTTTAGAGTAGATATATAAAGAAAATTGCCTTTTGCAGGAACACTGAGGAAGAACGGTTAATTCTGCCTGGGGTTCCAGAAAGAAAAAGAGAAAGAAAGGAAGAAAGGATTTGAGAAAAGTTCAGAAGTAGGTATTAATCCCAACAATGGAAAATTCTTTCAACGCAGAGTTTATTTATACAGAATCTACTATGAATCTAGCATTATATAGGGGCCAAATGAATATTAAAGATAATATGACCAGGTCCTTACCTCTAGATGTATACAATCTTACTGAGGAGTAAAAGTTGTACTCATACAATTGCTAGAAGTCCATGATTAAGTGCCAAATGCATCATGTAGACAAGAAATGCAACAGAAGGTAAAAGAAGGGAGCTATAAAGATAGTCACAAAGTTCATGGAGATAGGACCTCATTATATGTGTTTTGTGTCCTACCCTTACCATGGCTCCAACTTATTTACCTACCCTTCTTTTCTCTTAGCTGGAATTTCTCCTTTTTTTTTTTTCCATTTTGTTACATTTATTTTTATAAGCCACTTTAAATCCTTTTTTTTTTTTTTCATAAGAGGGTAAGGAAAGGGAGGGAATGAAAGAAGAAGGGAAGAAGGACAAGTATCTACATAAACCCTTGGACCTTACTATGCTCTAAGCTATGCAGTCGAATAGCATACCATTATGTAGACACTACATAACCCTCAGCTCTACCACTCACAGGCATGTGACCGTGAACAAGTTGTTTCTTGAAAAAAACCTTGAAAAGAAATTTTGGAATTATTTTCTATACTGGGATTTTGAAAGACTTTGTGTATTGCTTTTCCATGGCTGCTATTTTTCATAAACCACATACTGAGGCCTCAGGTTCCTCGTCTACAAAATGGAAATAATAAGACAACTTTCTTCAATAGGTGTATTGGGAGGATAAAATGAGTTAATTACATTAAAATGCTCAGGGAAGCCTCTACACATAATTATTCATTAGTCATTCAACAGCTATTTCCTGAACATTCGCTATATTCCAAGAATTGAGCTAAATCCTGGGAATATATAAATAAACAATTTACAATCCCTATGTTCAAATATTTCACAATCTAGTGGGAAAAACACTAAACAAATCATTTTAATATAGCATGGTGTTAGCTAAATTAGCAGTATATACAAGCATATCTTCACGGTATACTTTTCCAGCATAGCATAAGAATGCATGCACTTTTTACTAGCTATATCAAACTACTGGCTAAAACTGAGATTCTGGTCAACTAAAACTTCCAGATTTTGTCCTAGGAACTACTCTTTATTCAAGTCTTCTTCTTCCTATAACATGCAATCAAATTTTTATGTGTTTTTTCTGCATAATACTTCATCTGCTTTAAGCACACTGTTTTAACTTTTTAGGATGGCTTTAAATCTAAGTGTCCTTGCTCACCCTAGCTCCCCCCAGCAAGGTTGGCATCTTCTGTAGATTCAATGAGCATGCCTTCCACATCTTCTCTAGGTGTACTGAAGAGGACAGTCATGAACAGGATCCCACAGCACCATGAAAGACACCATTTCATGTTAATACCTAGTTATTAAATACCCTTTTGAAATGGAACGAACTCTAAATTTTACCTCACTGTGCTATCAGTCAGTCCATGTTTTTCAGTTTTGCTCACCAGAATATTTAACTGAGGAGCTGTGTTAGGTAAGAAAAAAACAGGGAGTTTTGTTAAAATTGAGATATATTCTCTGTATACTACTCCCTGGTCCACATTGAAGGAAAGTAAGTCCTTATTTTATGATTCATTCTGCCTCCTGACAATCACCACTTTCTGTTCTGGTATTAAAATGCCTAATGATTATCCCACCGCTCCAACTCCTTGTCCCACCCCCTTCCCACCTCCTAAATTGTGAGCTCTTCTAGGTCAGAACCATACAACTTTTTGTCCATAGCGCCTAGCATAATTCCTGACATATAACAGATAATCAATAAATAGTTGTTGAATAAATGAGTGAAACCATCTGTCCTATTTGGTTTTGGTTCAAGTTTTATCCAGGATATTTCTCTGCTAAATTGCAATAACTATTCCATGCCAAGTATGTGATCACACTTTGGAATTTATTAAGTTATGGGTTATTAATAATAATAATAATTTCAGGCATTAACTTAAGAATGATGGTGTAATGTTAATGAATAACAAAGGAAAAATAGTGTGCAATTTCTGTTTTACTTCTGCCTTTTCATGGAAAATTATCTCCATGTTGAAAAGGATAGAATAAAATGGGTGAGGTAGATATAGAGATTGCAAGGAATCATCTGCCACTCCCAGTGAGTTCAAGTTCCCCAGTGGATTAAAACCAAGGAACTCAGAAATCTTGCAGGCAAAAATCACTATATCAATACTAGTGAACTCTAAAGTAAAGAAGGGGTCTTAGCAGATATAAGAAGTAAAGGTAAACAGAATTCTAATTTTCTAGAGGGGAAAGAAAGTGGATTAGTATTTTATTTATTCAATTTATTTAATAGTCTTTTATTTAATTTATTCTCTTTGTCCAGAGTTGGTTATTATGATCATAAAGGTTATTTAACATTATAAAATGAGTTGGGAAATTTTTTCTGGTGTTTTTTTCACCACTGTTTGGAAGATTTTCTATAAGACTGAAATGATCTGTTCCTTAGAGTTTGGTGGAAATCACCTATAAAATCATTTCAAACTCTTTTTATTCTAGGAAGAAAGTCAATTACTGATGGAGGTTTTTTTTTTTAATTATAGGACTTTTTAAGTTTTCTATTTCTCCTTGAGGAATATGTTCATTTTGTATATGTTTAAATTTTATGGGCAAAATGTAAAGATATTATTCTCTAGCTAACTCTGCAGTAATGTATTATGAATACTTTTCATTCCTACGAGTTTCTTTTACCTTTTTTTATGATCAGTTTCACAAAGGTGTGTCTGTTAATTTTTGGCAACATTGATCTAAATAATGGCATTTTTATTTTCTGTTTTCTACTTTCTGCTTTTATTATCTCATTACTTTTATTTTCTTAGATTGGTTCTATTGTTCCTTTTCTAACTTCAGTTTTACCATTAGCTCATTAAATTTCACTCTTTCTCCTTTTTTGATAAAAACATTCAAAGCTACAAAATTCTTAATATCCACTCTTTTAGCTATATCACACATTTTGAATCATATTATTTTATCACTATTTAGTTCTAAGTATTTTTTAAGTTTTTTGGAGGGAAAGATTAGTTTATACTTCAATTATGGTGTAGACATATGGTATAATCTGTAGGATCCTGATCCCTTGATAGTTGAAGGTTGGTTTCTTCTGCCTAGAATGTGCTCAATATTTGTAAATTCTTCTTGTGTGCTTCAGAAAAACTTAGTTGATCCTCATTATTTGTAGATTTCATATCTGTGAATTCACCTACTCACTAAAATTTATTTGAAATGCCAAAATCAATACTCATGGTGCTTTTGCAGTCATTTGTGGACACTCACATAGCAGTGAAAACTCTGAACTGCCCAATGTGCACATTCGCAATTGAGGTTGAACAAGTTGATAGCCAGCCTTTTTGTTTCAGCTCTCATATACTACATAGATATCTTTTTTAGAATCTATTTCGTGTCGCATTTTTGCAATTTTGTGCTTTCTGATGGTGGTTTTTCTATCTAAAATGGCTTCCAACCATAGTGCCCCCAAGTGCTCTCTTGTGTGCCAGAGTGTAACTCAAATATGAGTTATAGTGCTTTTGGCACTAAGCCCAGTGTTAATGAATCAACCGTTTATATTGAATAAGGTGAATTTAAACAGAATACACATAAAATGAGCTTACATACTGTTGATCAGTTGATAAAAATATCATGATCGGAAGCTTACAGGAACTTATCCTTATATTTCTCCCTGAACCAATGATTCGGTATTCACTACATGTTTTTGAGTGGAGGCAGAGAGTGGGAGACAAAATAGATAAAGGAGATTAATAGATACAAACTTCCAGTTATAACATAAATAAATCACAGAGGTGAAAATACAGCATCGGGAATATGATCAATAATATTTTAATAACATTTTATGGTGACAGATGATGACAAAACTTACAGTGGTGATCACTGAATAACGTACAGAATTGTCAAATCAGTATGTTGCATACCTGAAACTAATACAACACTGTGGTCAATTATATTTCAGTAACTTTTTAAAAAAATGGTAGAAGAGAAAAAGTGCTGCTGTGATGTCATAGACCATAACTACCACCAATAACAAAAATCGACCATACATACTCACTAATGGCTGGGTAAAGATTTCTAAATATACCAATTAAAGTTTGTTTGTTTGTTTTTATAAGATTCTACTTATTTATTTGACAGACAGAGATCACAAGTAGGCAGAGAGGCAGACAGGGTGGGCGGGGGGAGGGAGCAGGCTCCCTTCTGTGCAGAGAGCCTGATGTGGGGCTCGATCCGAGGACCCTGGGATCATGACCCGATCCAAAGGCAGAGGCTTTAACACACTGAGCCACCCAGGCACCCCTAAAGTTTTAAAACAGAATATGTGGGAACAGTGTCAAAAACATGGCAAATCTGGAAAACAGCAGGTTATTTCAGAAGGTCTCATAACCTTAAAAATAAGATTAAGGAGGCCCACTTGAAGGAGATTGATTAATGCTTCAGCATCTTACTTTGAAGGAGATTTCTAGTGGCTGGCTCTAGGGCTAAGGCCCTGCCCCTTCAACATATTTATCATCGTCTGAATAAGAACAATTAGAGGATATGTTCTTAGCAACTTGTCTAATCCTACTAGTTTCCTATATTTTTTCATCTTTTTGACCTACCAATTTAAACTCTACCAGCATTCACTTCTTCCTTGATATTCTTCTTCATTCAATACTGGCTAAAGAGTGAAATGCAATTTCACTGTTCTCTTGTTATTTCTAGGGACTAGTATACAAATCCTCTTGTTTTAAGAGTTTTGAGTACTATTGCTATAAGGAAATACAAAACAAATCTGAGAAAGTTACCATGCTTTTCCAAAGAGCTAACAGCTATTGTCCCTAGAGTGTGTTTAATTCATTTTGACTTAACATGCTTCTGAACATCAAGCATAGGCCAGGCATTGTGCAAAGCGCCTCCAGGGACATGAAAAGAATAAAATGATTATACTGCCTTCAAGCAAGCTGATGTTTCTTCTTTCATTAGAGTTTGTGATATCTGCTGGGAGACCAGCAATCCTTGAGGCATTCCTTCCAAAACCAACTTATGAGTATTGGCTTTACTGAGGACCTCAAGCTTGTGTGATTCTTACTACAAAGGATCTCAGGGAACACTCCCTGGGCATTTCTTCAGCCCAAGTTACCAATGTATAGATGACCAAAATATACACATCAACCACCACGACTATTGCCACTAACAACAACAATTCATAGGCAACTTGAATCTAGAAGAGAAAGCAAATATAGGAACTGAAAAGAGTTAGGATCCAACCTTCAAATCCAAATATAACAAAGTAACATAGCCAGATGTCCACAGGACAAGACTAAAAAATGGACAATTTTTGGTTATTTGATTACGTGATCTTTGTACCAATTTATCTTGTTTATTTTTAGGAATAATTACTTGAAAGCTACGCTGGGGGCTGAAGAAGGGAGGAATAAGTATACAGTCTCAGTTGAAGTTGAAAAGAGCTCTGGAAATGAATCGTGTGATGTTTGCACATCGACATAAATGCACTTAATACCATTAAACATACACTTAAAATCATTAAAATGATAAATTTTATGGTGTATGTATTTTACCACAATAAAAAAATCTAAAAGGAAGAAAACTATACGAAATGTTGAAGGCAAGGCAAATACATAATTTTGAAATTTTATTTCCATGGCATAGGATTCTGTCCTCCACTCTCTAATCCTCTCTGTAAACTCCCTAGGTGATCCCATCTAGTCCCAAATGTTTTAAGATAGAGACTTTGACATTTTTAGTTCTATTTAGTTCTTATAAATGTATAAGATAAAATACAGAGTATTACAAAAAATAAATTTTGAAGTTCAGTTATCAAATATAAAAATATTTATTATATTTCAATAAAAGGTACTTCTTTTTTAACTAATTTAAGTAATGTGACATAGCAGAAGGCCTAATAACCACCAGCTATAATATCAATGCAATATGAGTATAAACAATATCGAAGATATTTGTAACTACAATAAGATATTAAATATCTCATTTTCACTGGTGAATATACTACAAGTATTGCTAATATTACTATGGTTTATTGCCTTGAATCATAATTGAGGGAAATATGAAATGTTCATTTAAAAATACGCAACAAGACATAAGATAATAAATCATGATGAGGTGAGATTTATCTTAGGAAAATAAGACTAGATTACTGTTGGTAGAAAAAATAACTATAATTTACCACAAAAAAGATAAAGGAGGAAATTATGTAATCATCTCAAAAGATGAAAATACCAGAAGCATTTGTTGAAATTCACTATCTACACATGATTTAAAAATAAAACTTTCTTAAAACTAGAAATAGAAAGAAATGTTCTCAATCTGATAGGGGCATCTATGAAACAATCTACAGATAATGCCACAATAAATGATGAAATATCAAATCCTTTCCTCCTATGATCAGGACAAAATAAAGAATATTTTCTCTTACCACTTTCAGTCAACATTGTTTTAGAGATCCTAGCCAGTGAAATAGGCAATAAAATAAAGGCATAAATGTTAAAAATGAAGACATATAAGGTAATTCATAGATGATTAGGTATATAGACAATCCAAAAAAAATCTTAAAAATAGCCACCAGAACTGATGACTAAGTTCAATAATGTCGCAGTATACAAGGTCAAAACACAAAAACAAACTGCATTTCTATATGCTAGCAACAATCAATTTAAAAGTAATAAAAAATTATCATTTACAATAGCTCTAAAAATATGAAATACTTAGAGATAAATTTAACAAAATATTATAAGACCTGAAGAATAAAAACTACATGTTCTAGAGGAAGCCTGAGAAGATGGCAGAGTAGGAGGACTCGAAGCTCACCTCATCCCATAGAAACAACTAAATAACACTCACGTCAGCATAAATTACCCAGAATACAACCTGAAGACTGGCAGAGCAAACTCCACAGCTAAAGGTAGAAACAGGCCACATGGAAGGGGGAAGGAAGGGTGGAGACACTCTGGGGAGTTAAAAGAGCCCCAGATGTCTACAGCCAGGAGAGAGCCAGGGGCAGGGAGAGGAGAGATAAACAGACTAGTACACTGGGAGCCCACACTGTGAAGAAAAATCACCATAACATTTGACTTTGGAAGCAAAAGCAGCCAAATTTCATCATTCCTTACAACCAGCAGGTCCTAAAGTCTAGAATTTTAAAAACCAGAGGGGTGGGCTCTGAAAGGAGGCAGGATGACAAACAGCCCTTGGAGACCCAGGATAAAAACAGCAGTTTGAAAAATGCCTGAGGCATACAGGAGATAGAGACATGTTTTCATCTAAGAGCATATTCCCAGAGGCAGGGATCCCAGGGAGAACCTGCAGGAACACAGGAGTTAGCAGGTGCTACTTCCCACCCCTGCCCCTCAGCATAAACACCTTGCCACCTACAGGAACCAGCACTGTGCAGGTACTTACTACCTAACTGGCTTATACCAACCTCCATCCCCTCTTTGGCAGATCCATGCTTTCCAGTCACTGTTGCCTCAGTCAGAGCTGCAGGACCCTTCCCCCAGAAGACCCACATAAACCTGGCCAAAACTGTCTCTCCCCACCCCTGCGTTTTGTGGGGCCTTTGTCTAGGGGTGGCAGAGGTGGCAGTAGGCCCCATAGAAGTCTGAGGTGCACCATGTTAAAACTCCTGTCCAGTCCACACAGCCCCAGTCCTGGCTGCTCTCATTTCACAAGCAGCCCAGCAAGCCCCTTGTTCAAACCACGCACACCTCCCCAGCCAGGGATCAAACACTGCCCACAACAGGCAAAGATAGCCTCTGCAGATGACCAGACTGAAGGAAAAAGTGGTCAGGAAACACTAGCAGATGAAATGCCACAAACATAGAAGAAACCTCCTAAAGTGCCAGGTCCTGGGGAACAGAAGCACAGCACTGCAGGGCACTGCAGCACCTCTTCTTCATAAGGCCATTACTGTCAGGAGCAGGAGACAAAACTGACTTTCCTACACACAGAAAGAGACATGGACAGCCAAACAAAATGAGGAGACAGAGGAATATATCCAAGATGAAAGAATAGGGCAAAAACCACGGCAAGAGACCTAAACAAAATGGATATAAAGAATATGACCAAAAGAGAATTTAAAGTAATGATCATAAAGTTACTCAGTGAAGTAAAAGAGTGGAGAACAACTACAAGACCCTTAAAAAAGAACCAATCTGAGATGAAGAACACAATAAATGAAATTAAAAATACACTCAATAGAAAACAATAGCAGGTTAGAGGAAGCAGAGGAACAATTAATGACCTGGAAGACAGAGTAACAGAAAATAATCAAACTAAACAATGAAAGAAAAAAGAATTATGCAAAATGAGAAAAACTTAGGGAATTCAGTGACTCCATCAAGTGTAATAACATTCATATTACAGGAATCCCAGAAGAAGAGAGAGAAAGGGGGCAGAAAATGTATTTGAAGAAATAATAGCTGAAAGTTTCCCTAATCTGGGGAAGGAAACAGATACCTACATCCAGGAAGGACAGAGATGCTCTAAAAGATTCAACCCAAGGAGGTCAAAACCAAGGCACAGGGCAATTTAAAAGGCTAAAAGTGGTGATAAAGAAAAAAATTTTTAGAGTAGAAAGAGAAAAGAAGACAGTTACATACAAGGCAAACCCCATAATGCTATAAGTGGATTTTTTCATTAGAAAGTTTGAAGGCCAGAAGGAATGGCAAGACATATTCAAAGTGCTGAAAGGAAAAATTTGCAGCCAAGAATACTCTATCATGCAAGGCTATCATTCGGGATAGAAGGAAAGATAAAGAGTTTCTCAAATAAAAACTAAAGGTGTACATGATGACTAAACCAGCTCAAAGAAATGTTAAAGGGAACTCCTGAAATGGAAACGAAAGACAATAAGTAAGCATGTAAAAAGCAGGAAACACAAAGGCAATAAAAATAAGTATATGTGCAAAAATCAGTCAAGGGATTCACAAAATAAAAAGATGTAAAATATAATGCCGTATACCTAAAAAGTGGGGAGGAGAGGAGTAAAGAATGGGTTCAACCATCAACTCTGTACACACTGCTATATACAGAAGACGTGATATACCAGTCAAATAGTTACCACAAATCAAAAACCAATAAGAAACATGCAAAAAATAAAGAGACAGAAATTCAAGTATATAAAGCCAGCAAACCATGAAGTAGAGAAAGAGAAAAAAAGATCACAGAAAAACTACAAAAACAATCATAAAAAACTAACAAGATGGCAATAAGCTATCTATCATAGAAAAAATATGATTAAAATATATCAATATGATATAAATAAATAGATATAAACATATCTATCAATAATTACTTTTGCGTGTGTATGTGTGTATCCATTTTATTGAGGAGAAATTTAATATTATTTTTATGAAGACAGATACATGAATGTAATAATTACTTTGAATGTAAGTGGACTAAATGTCCCAATCAAAAGACATACAGTGACAGAGTAGATGAAAAACACAAACAAACAAACAAGATCCATCTATATGCTGCCTACAAGAGACTTATCAGACCAAAAGACACTGGGAGATTGAAAGTGAGGGGATGAAGAAACATTTGTCATGCAAATGGATGTCAAAAGAAAGCAGGCATACTAAAACATATATTGGACAAAGTAGATTTTAAAATAAAGACTGTAATAAGAGACATAGAAGGACGCTATATGGTAACAGAGGGGACAATCCAACAAGAAGATGTAGCAAGGGCACCTAGGTGGCTCAGTGGGCTGGGCCTCTGCCTTCGGCTCAGGTCATGATCTCAGGGTCCTGGGATCAAGTCCAGCATCAGGCTCTCTGCTCAGCAGGGAGCCTGGTTCCCCCCTCTCTCTCTGCCTATCTCTCTGCCTACTTGTGATCTCTCTGTGTCAAATAAATAAATAAAATATTTTTTAAAAAGAAGATGTAACCGGCATCAGGGAAATACAAATCAAAACCACAATGAGATATCACCTCACACCAGTCAGAATGGCTAAAATCAACAAGTCAGGAAATGACAGATGCTGGCGAGGATGCGGAGAAAGGGGAACCCTCCTACACTGTTGGTGGGAATGCAAGCTGGTGCAGCCACTCTGGAAAACAGCATGGAGGTTCCTCAAAATGTTGAAAATAGAACTGCCCTATGACCCAGCAATTGCACTATTGGGTATTTACCCTAAAGATACAAATGTAGTGATCCAAAGGGACACATGCACCCGAATGTTTATAGCAGCAATGTCCACAATAGCCAAACTATGGAAAGAACCTAGATGTCCATCAACAGATGAATGGATCAAGAAGATGTGGTATATATACACAATGGAATACTATGCAGCCATCAAAAGAAATGAAATCTTGCCATTTGCAACAACGTGGATGGAACTAGAGCGTATCATGCTTAGCGAAATAAGTCAAGCAGAGAAAGACAACTATCATATGATCTCCCTGATATGAGGAAGTGGTGATGCAACATGGAGGCTTAAGTGGGTAGAAGAATAAATGAAACAAGATGGGATTGGGAGGGAGACAAACCATAAGTGACTCTTAATCTCACAAAACAAACTGAGGGTTGCCGGGGGGAGGGGGTTGGGGAGAAGGGGGTGGGATTATGGACATTGGGGAGGGTATGTGATTTGGTGAGTGCTGTGAGGTGTGTAAACCTGGTGATTCACAGACCTGGGGATAAAAATATATGTATATAAAAAATATATGTTTATAAAAAATAAAAAATTAAAAAAAAAAAAAAGAAGAAGATGTAACAACTGTAAATATTTATGCACTCAACACAAGAGCACCAAATACTTAAAATAGTTAATGACAAACATAAAGGAACTAATAGAAATAGTAAGGAACTTTACTGTACTTATATCAGTGAATAGATCATCTAGACAATAAATCAATAAGGAAAAAGTAGCAATGACACATTGGACCAGATGGATTTAATAGATATATTCAGAACTTTCCTTCCTAAAACAGTGGAATAAACATTCTTTTCAAGGGCACATAGAATATTCTCCAGAAGAGATGACATACTAGGCCACAAAACAAGTGTCAATGTATTCAAAAATATCAAAGTAATACCATGCATCTTTTCTGAGCATGATGCCATGAAACTAAAAATACCCCAAAGATACAGATGTAGTGAAAAGAAGTGGCACCTGTACCTCAATGTTCATAGCAGCAATAGCACAGTTGCCAAACTGTGGAAAGAACCAAGATGCCCTTCAATAGATGAATGGATAAAGAAGATATAGTCCATATATACAATGGAGTATTATGCCTCCATCCAACTTTTGTATCAACATGGACGGGACTGGAAGAGATTATGCTGAGTGAAATAAGTCAAGCAGAGAGAGTCAATTATCATATGGTTTCACTTACATGTGGAGCATAAGGAATAACATGGAAAACAATGGGAGATGGAGAAGAAGGGAGATGGAGGAAATTGGAAGGGGAGACAAACCATGAGAGACTGTGAACCCTGAGAAACAGAGTTTTGGAAGGGGGGGGTGTGGGAGGTGGGGTGAGCCTGGTGATAAGTATTATGGAGGAAGTCATGTATCGTATGAAGCACTGGGTGTGGTACATAAACAATGAATTTTGGAACGCTGAAAAAAAATAATAAAATTTAAAAAAGAAAAAAATAAATAAAAATAAAAATTAACCACTAGAAAAAGTCTGGAAAAATTATAAATGCATGGAGGTTAAATAATATGCTACTCAATAATGAAGAGGTTGACAAAGAAATAAAAAAAGAAGCTAAAAATTACATGGAAACAAATAAAAATGAAAACACAGCAGTCCAAAATCTTTGGGATTCAGCAAAAGTGATTCTGAGATGTGAGTTTATAACAATGTAGTCCTACCTCAAGAAATAAGGAAAATCTCAAATAAACAACCTCACTTTACAACTAAAGGAGCTAGAAAAACAACAACAATAACAAACAAAATCCAAACCCAGGAAAAGGAAGGAAATAATAAAGATTAGATTAGAAATAAATGACAAAGAAACTAAAAAACATAATAAAACAGATCAATGAAACCAGGAGCTGGTTCTCTGAAAAGGTTAACAAAAATGATCAACCTCTAGCCAGACTCATTTTTTAAAAAAGCGCTGGGGGGGGGGGGTGATAGATACAGAGAGACAGAGGACTCAAATAAATAAAATTACTAGGAAAAATAATAGCCAACACCACAAATATACAAACAATTGTAAGAGATTGTGAAAACTTACAAGCTAAAAAAAACCAGACAACCTAGAAAAAAATGGATAAATTTCTAGGCACATATAACCTACCAAAACTGAAGCAGGAAGAAGTAGAAAACTTGAATAGACCAACAACCAGAAAAGAAATTAAACCAGTATTCAAAAAGTCGCAACAAAGAAACGTCTAGGACCAGATAGATTCATAGGTGAATTCTACCAAACACTTAAAGAAGAGTTAATACCTATTTTTCTCAAACTGTTCCAAAAAATAGCAAAGGAAGAAAAATTTCCAAATTCATTCTATGAAGCCAACATTACCCTGATACCAAAACCAGATAAAAATAGCACTAAAAAAGAGAACTATATGCCAATATCCCTGATGAGCATGTATGAAAAAATCCTCAACAAAATACTAGCAAACCAAATCCAATAATACATTAAAAAAATAATCCACCACAATTAAATGGGATTTATTCCTAAGTGGCAAGAGTGGTTCAATATTCACAAATCATTTGATGTGATACATCACATCAGTTAGAGAAAGGATAATATCATCATTTCAATAGACGCTAAAAAAGCATTTGACAGAGCACAACATCCTTTCATGATAAAAATCCTCAACAAAGTAGGTTAAGAAGGAACATACCTCAACATAATAAAGGCCATTTATGAAAAATCCTTAATGGGGAAAAACTGAGAGCTTTTCCCATAAGGTCAGGAATAAGACAAGGACTCACCACTTCTCTTCAACATATTACTGGAAGTCCTAGCCACAGCAATCACACAACAAAAATAAATAAAAGGCATCTAAAAGAAGAAGTCAAACTTTCACTATTTGCAGATGACATGATACTCTATATAAAAAACCTGAAAGACTCCACCAAGAACTGCTACATCCAATAAAAGAATTCAGGTAAAGGTGCAGGATACAAAATCAATGTACAGAAATCTGTTCCATTTGTATATACACCAATAATCAAGCAGCAGAAAGAGAAATTGAGAAAAATTTACAATTGCACCAAAAACAATAAGATACCTAACCAAGGGTGTGAAAACCTATACTCTGAAAACTATAAAACACTAATGAAAGAAACTAAAGACAACACAAAGAAATGTAAAAACATTCCATGCTCATGGATTGAAAGAAGAAATATTGTTAAAATGTCTATACTACCCAAAGCAATCTACACATTTTAATTCAATCCCTATCAAAATGCCAGCAACACTTTTCAAAGAACTAGAACAAACAATATTAAAATTTGTATGGGACCACAGAGATCCCAAATAGCCAAAGCTATCTTAAAAAAGAAGAACAATGCTGGATGTATCACAATCTCAGTTTTCAAGTTATATTACAAAGCTGTAGTAATCAAAATAGTATGGTACTTGCACAGAAATAGACACATAGATCAGTGGAACAGAATAGAAATCCAAGAAATAAAACCACAATTATATGGTTGGTTAATCTTCAACATGGGAGGAAAGAATATGTAATGGGAAAAACATAGTCTCTTCAACAAATGGTATTGATAAAACTGGAACACAACATGCAGAAGAATTAAACCAGACCACTTTCTTGTACCATACACAAAAATAAATTCAAAATGGATTAAGGACCCAAATGTGAGACATAAAACCATAAAAATACTAGAAGAGAGTAGAGGCAATATTTCTCTGACATCAGCCATAGCAACATTTTTCTAGATATGTCTCTTGAGGCAAAGGAAACAAAAGCAAAAATAAACTATGGAACTACAACAAAATGAAAAGTTTGTGCTTTTGCACAAAAAAAGGCAACAATAAAAAAAAGAGAGCAGTGTGGAGTCTGCCTCAGATTCTCCCTCCTGCTCTCTCTTTGTCTCTGTCTCTCTAAAATAAATAAATAAATCTTTAAGAAATGTTAATTCACTATATTGTATACCTGAAACTTAATATAATACTATATGTTAGATATACTGAAATTTAAAAAAAAAAACAAAACGTACATGTTCTAGGTAAAATGAAATAAGAATTAAAGGTAAAGATATACCACGTTCATGGATTGAAAGAATCGAGATTATTAAAAGATCATTTCCAATCTCTTTAATTAATCTATAGGTCCAATGCAATCTTAATTAAAATCAAAGGAGGGTTTATTTGTTTCTTAGAAAATTAAAAGCTAGGGGTGCCTGGGTGGCTCAATGGGTTAAAGCCTCTGCCTTTGGCTCAGGTCATGATCCCAGGGTCCTCGGATTGAGGCCCACATCAGGCTCTCTGCTCTGCCAGGAGCCCGCTCCCCCCTCTCTCTTGGCCTGCCACTCTGCCTACTTGTGATCTCTGTCTGTCAAATGAATAAAATCTTTAAAAAAAGAAAAAAGCTGCCAATTATTTTAAAAAAAAAGAAAATTAAAAGCTAATTATTAAATTTTGTGGAAATTCAAAAGACTTTTGAATAGTTAAAACAATCTTGAAAATGGGGCATCTGGGTGGCTCTGTTGCCTAGGCCTCCAAATCTTGGTTTCAGCTTGAGTCATGATCTCATGGGTAATAGGACTGAGTCCTGTGTTGGGCTCCCTGCTCAATGGGAGTTCTCTCCTGCTGCTCCTCCTCCCACTTATATTCTCTCTCTCTCTCAAATAAATAAAATAAAAATTTTTTAAGTCATCTTGGAAATAGTCAACACTGAAAGACTTATCTATAAGACTTTAAAACTTACTATAAAGACAGAGTAATCAAGATAGTGTTCTATTGGCATAAAGATAGAGAAATTCTATTGGCATAAAGATAGAGAAAGATCAATGTAACAAATTAAAGAATCCAGTAATAAGGCCACATATACATAATAATTTATTTTTAGCAAAAATATTAATGCAGTTTAAAAGGGGGAAATCTTCCACAAAATTGGATAACCACATATTTTTTTTAAAAAACCAACCTTAATTCCTCTATCTTATACCATATACAGAATTAATTTCAGGGATGCCTGGGTGGCTCAGTCAGCTAAGTGTCTGACTCTTGGTTTCACCTCAGATTGTGACCTCATGGATCATGAGATCAAGCCCTGTGATGGTTCCCACACTCAGTCAGGAGTCTATTTGAAGATTCTCTCCCTCTGCCTCTCCCCCACTTGTGCTCTCTCTCTCTCTCTTTATCTCTCACTCACTAAATTAGTAAATCTTTAGAAAGAAACAATTAGAGATAAATCATCTACCTACATCTAAAAGCTAAAATTAAAAAGCTTCCAGAAGAAAACATAGGGCATTATTTTTGCAACTTGATATAACTGGAGTTCCTAGAATGCAAAAGCACTAACTGTAACAGAGCTTTTTTAAAAAAAAAGTTCATGAAAATATAAAACTTTTTCTCTAAATAAACATCATTAGAGGATTTAAAAATAAGTCATATACTTCAGTTGATATATGTATATATAGGACTTTATGATTGGCACTTTTATCCAGAATATGTAAAACTGGTACAAACCAATAATAAAAAGATTAAAAACCTAAATTTAAAATACAAAAAAGAACCTGCCTCCTTAGCGCAGTAGGCAGCGCGTCAGTCTCATAAAATATAAAAAAGACTTGGTGTAATCATTCATTTCATTCATTTCATGTCTACTTAACTAGGCCACTGTGTGCCTGACTATTTGGCAAGATAATATTCTAGATATTTCTGTGAAGGTGTTTTTGGATGAGAATAACATTGAAATCTGTAGACTGATTAAAGCAAATTGCCCTTCCTAATGTGTGTGGACCTTCTTCAATCCACACAGAAATCCCAAATGGAGATGGATACAAGTCAGGTTTTAACCTTTGGTGACTGACAGGTAACACCACTGAGAGAAAGAGGGGTTTTGACTGAGATTCCCTCCCTTTGCCCCTTCCCCCCAACTCACACTCTCCCATATAGGTTCTTTCTTTCTCTCAAATAAATGAATAAATAAATCTTTTTTAAAATAAATAAAGTGGGCTGGTACTATTTGTACAACCTACCAGGTAGAGAGACTTATAAAGTAAGTAAGACCATAACTTTAATGGATTCATAAAAATATATATTTTTCTGATGTCAAAGTAGAATGTCTTTATTTGGCAGAGGGAAAAAAAAATGGACCTTTCAAGAGCACAGAACTATTGGAGGCATACAAACAGATCAGTCTATGTGAAAAGTTGGAGCCCGCTGGAGTCAGTCAGCCTATTCTGGTATGAATTACTTTCCTCAGTCCACCCCACAGTTTGGGAAAAGGCTGTTTTTGAAATGTATTATGTTGAGCCCTTCTCTTATATGCTCTTTTAGGACATTAAGCTATTTATCTGCAACAGATTTCCTTCCTTAGGAAATGTGGCCACAGTAGTTACAAAAGGTATTCTAATCAATTTTCACAAGGTATTGGACAGGAGGTTTGAAGAGCCTGGGTGTGTTTCTTCTCCCCCACAGGCTATTGCTAACTGGTGCAATTAAAGGCCTAATCTTTTTCGACCTCTCAGTCTTAGATAAGTCTTTCACATACTTCTTAAAGATTTGGTAAATCAGTATTTGTTAGCACACAACTTATCATTTTTTTTTCCTTCCCTTTCTTCTTTTCTTCGTTCCTCCTTCCTCCTTATCTCTCTGTCTCCCCCTCTCTCTCCCTCTCCCTTCCTTCACCTCTCTCTCCCCTTCTTTCCCAAACCATAGACCTGGGTGTTTGAAGGTCAATGAGTTGAGGATAACAGTTAACAAAATGTGTTTGTGTGAGCCACGGAGACACTCATCTCTAATTCTGTAAATGAGACAAAAGGTAAATATGTAAAAGCATCAGCCAATAAAATACTTAAATTCAGAATTCCCCCCAATTTCTCTACTTGTATTTCATTAGCATTTGGGAAGAGTGTTAATATTTTGTTAAGCTAAGCCTTGCTGCTGTTCTTGCCAAGATAACATAAAAATGCAGTATCAGCTGTAATTTTATCTTGTCCCCTCTTGATATCCCCCTACAGAGTAACAGGATGCCTTTAGCAACACAGTCTGTGATACACTGGGAATAACTTTCCTTGTTGTTTTCTTTCTAGAAAGCATTATTTTCTCACCTTGTCCTTGGACCCAAGGTAGGTGCTGCCTGATAATTCCTGCTAACCAAAAGACGTAAAAGATGGTTCACTGCTCCAATGCAGCTATCACATATTCCTCAGAAAATGAATATGTGTTTCTCTCCCTTCCCTGCCACACAGTGTGCAAACAAAAGACTGATCGCCTGACCTGAAGGGGCCAGCCGTTAAGCAATGCCACATGCTTAAAGCACATTTCTGCAAAATTTAATTGCCGAAAAACCCCACTAAACATTCATGTGTACTTTATTCCTTTCCATTCCTTACTGATTACTCAAGCATTTCTGTGTGTCAACAGAAGCATTCTCTTTTCTCATCACTCTCTCTTCCGGCTCCGTTCTGAGTTATGGCATCCTTCAGTAATTTAACATTGAAGTATTTTATCATGGGAGCTCTGGAGACAGCTTTCAGGGCCTTCAAGATCAGCTCACACACAAAAGAAAACGTCTCAAGTTTAATTTACAGGGGAGTGAATTCTTACTGTTTCATTCTTATTTGCATAGTCTCTAGTTTACAAAGCCTTTTTGCATGACTTGGGAAAGATGAATGGAAGGAACATTTCTCCTCTCCCCCTTCTCTGTCCTCTCAGGAACACAGCCAGTGACTGTCATAAGGCTCAGAGTCAGGAAACTCCAAAATTAACCCAAGGCTCTCGCCTTAGAGCGAAGGTTCAGGGAAACTCATGTCTGAACTAAACTAAAGAGAACAACAACTATCACTTCTGTAGTGCTTTTACATTATTCAACGTGTATTTACCTACATCTCATAGATACCAAGCCAACAAACCCTTGAGGTAAGTGTTAAATTTATCTGAACTGAAGTTCAGAGTTTGCTCATGTATACACAGTTGGGAAGCAGAGCCAAGAAAAAAAATCTCTGACTCCAAATGGAATTTCTCTGCTTAATTCCATGCTTAATTATTCTTAAGGGAAATATCAGCAGCAAATTCATAAATTTAGGTAAGATTTTTTGTTATTTTTTTAAATTGAGATTTAATTGACATATAACATATTAATATCATGTATAAGAATACAACATAAGTGCATATTGCAAAATGGAAATGACAATAAGCATAGCTAATATCCATCACCATAGACATAATTATTTTCTTGTGATGAGAACTGTTAGGACTCTCTAAGCAACTTTCAAATATACATTACAGTTTTAATAATCTGGTGATTATTATGCTGTATTTTACATCCCTATGATTCCTAGGATTTAATATTTTATAACTGGAAGTTTGTACCTTTTCACCATTTTCACCCCTCTTATGGTGTTTCTATAGTTTCTATTTTTTTTTAATTTTTTATTTTTTAAAAACATATATTTTTATCCCCGGGGTACAGGTCTGTGAATCACCAGGTTTATACACTTCACAGCACTCACCAAAGCACATACCCTCCCCAGTGTCCATAATCCCACCCCCTTCTCCCAACCTCCCTCCCCCCAGCAACCCTCAGTTTGTTTCGTGAGATTAAGAGTCACTTATGGTTTGTCTCCCTCCCAATTCCATCTTGTTTCATTGATTCTTCTTCTACCCACTTAAGCCCCCATGTTGCATCACCACTTCCTCATATCAGGGAGATCATATGATAGTTGTCTTTCTCCGCTTGACTTATTTCGCCAGCAATTGCACTACTGGATATTTACCCTAAAGATACAAACGTAGTGATCCAAAGGAGCACGTGCACCCGAATGTTTATAGCAGCAATGTTCACAATAGCCAAACTATGGAAAGAACCTAGATGTCCATCAATAGATGAATGGAACAAGAAGATGTGGTATATATACACAATGGAATACTATGCAGCCATCAAAAGAAATGAAATCTTGCCATTTGCGACAATATAGTTTCTATTTTTAAGAATAAATTAGTTCCGGGGCACCTGGGTGGCTCAGTGGGTTAGAGCCTCTGCCTTCGGCTCAGGTCATGATCCCAGAGTGCTGGGGTCGAGCCCGCATCAGGCTCTCTGCCAAGCAGAGAGCCTGCTTCCCGCCCCCCTCTCTCTCTGCATACCTCTTTGCCTACTAGTGATCTCTGTCAAATGAATAAATAAATAAAATTTTTTTAAAAAAGAATAAATTAGTTCCTAGTTTAAATAAAATGTTAGTAGTCAAGTTATCAGATGTATACATTGTACCTGAAAATGTTAGGAACATCTAGTGAGTGCAAAAAATAATGTAAATATGCTTGGGGAGATTAAAAAATATTTTTATGCAACAGCTACTTGCTCTTCCCTAGAATAAATATTGCAGGTCTTCTTGATTTCTTTTGGAATAAAACAGCTTTTAAGATTCATACTTTAAATCAACTATAAAATTTGAAGGGTCAAATGTCCACTTCATAAAATGATTTTGTTAGCCCACCCTAGGCATGAAAGGAATGAAGTGAACAGATTCAAGGTTAATTGCTATTTAAGTGTTCCTTACACAGAGACATATATTTACAAAGCTATAATCCTAGACCAGTTGCCTCCCTGAATCCACCAGTCAACATTTACTATTCTAGGAATCAGATCAATTTTACCATTAACCTAAAAATGGTATAATTAGTGTGTATGCACGCACACACACATATACACACACTACTAGTATTGCCAAACAAAATTAACATGTTCTTAAACTGGTTGTAAATTACTTTCTGGCTCATTTGTGGTTTGGGATTATCTACGTTTTGGATCTATTACTTGATAATATAAAATTTACTATTCTGCTTAAAGAACTTTTAATAAAAGTTGTATGTTTTTAAATTTTCAGAGGAGCATCTATGAATTTTTTTTCATCCACAATTCTATGATTCTTATAGGGCATACATACCATTCCATTTAAGAAACTAAAAACTCAATTCAAAGCATGGTAGAAGTTTCTGTCCATAGCCTACCACCCCGGAGTGTGAGTTCATAACACAGTAGAATAAAATCAGGACATAAATTACAAAAAGATATGTTGGTCGGTAACATGAAAATAAAACATATATTCATTGATTTGCTCATCCCTGAAGCAAACTGACAGTCCTGAAGAAGTAGAAGTAGAAGAAGAAGAAGAAGAAGAAGAAGAAGAAGAAGAAGAAGAAGGGTAGGGGAAGGAGGAGGGGAATGAATGAAGGAAGAAGGAAGAAGAAAAGGGGAAAAAATGAAAAGAGAAAAGAAAGGACAAGTAGTTTCTGTCCTTAGAAGATAGGAACTATCTTTCTGTCCTTAGATAGGAACTATCTGAACAGGCAGAGAAATCTGAGCTTATAGACTTGTTTTGTTTCATTTTCCTCAGGAAAAATTTGTTTCCAGGCTAAGGAATTAAGTAGAACAATAATATTGAGTTATATTGTGAGAATCTCACTGCTGTCTGCCCTTTTCCAATTTATTTGGCTTCTAAAGCACATCTAGAACCGCAAGCTCTGTAGTCACCAAGTTCAGTTCTGATCTTGAATAAAAATTGCCCAAGAGCTTATTTACTAGATCATAAAATTGGGCTAGGTGAAAGTCTTAGGAATTAAGGCTTCTCTGTATTTGTATATGTATTTTCCAAGAAAAGGTGAAGAGGGGATAGAAAACAGATAAAATCAGATGAAATTAATAATTAAACCTACACACACACAGACACACACACACACACACACACACACACACACTACTAAAGGTTGGCACACTGGAAAGCCCATGATTGGCAGAATTATATAATCCTGAATTGAATCCCAACATTGTAATGTCTTTGGGAAAATTATTTCAACTTTTAATACTTAATTTTTTTAAATCTGGGGGTGGGAAACCACAGAATTATTATAAGGATTAAATGAGAGAATTAAATATAAAGGCATTTGAAATCATACTACTGAGATTAGATTCCTGACTCACACAATCCTTTAAGTGATTTAATGTTGCAGAACCTCAGACTTCTCTTTTTTTTAAAAAAACAGAAATCATAACAATGCCTCTCTCATAGGTTTACTGTTAAGACTAAATGAGATAATGTATAAGTACTTAGTTCTTATACATTAGTGCTTTTACATCAGAGCATCAGTATGGCTGGGTATAAATGTTGAGCCACTTTTCCTCTCAAAACTTTATAAATATTATAAATATTTATAAATATTAGTGTGTTTTCTTCTAGCCGTGGAGAAGCCTGAAGGCAGCCTCAACCCTTTTCCCTATGTAATTTGCTTTTTTTTTTTTTTAAGGTTTTATTTCTTTAGAGTAATTTCAGGTTTACAGTAAAATTCAGAGGAAGATACAGAGATTTTTTTTCATATACTTTATGCCCTCCAACATACATACCCTCCCCCATTATCAACATCACTCACCAAAATAGCATATTTTCTCTTCTGACCAAAGATGAATCTTTGTCAGTCTATATTGATATGTCATGATCACACAAAGTCCAAAGTTCCCCTAAGGGCTCACTCTTGATGTTGTATATACAATGGGTTTAGACAAATGAATAACGACATATATCCATCTTTATAATATCATATAGGGTACTTTCACAGCCCTAAAACTCCTCTGTTATCTGCCTATTTATCCCTTCTCCCCCACCCTCACTGGCAATCACTGATCTTTTCAATTTGTCCCTAGTTCCATATTTTCTAGAATATCATATAATTGGATCATATAATATGTAGCTTTCTCAGATTGACTTTTCACTTAGTAATATGCGCTTAAGTTACTCCATGCCTTTTCATGGCCTGATATAGCTCATTACTTTTTAGTGCTGAATAATACTTCATTATCCAGTTGCTCCACAGTTTGTTTACCCATTCAGAATGCAGGACATTTTAGTTGCTTTCAAAGTTTGGCGATTATGGATAGAGCGGCTGTAAATGTCAGCATGCAAGTTTTTATGTGGACATATGGTTTCAGCTCCTTAAGTAAATACCAAGAAGCACAATTAGTGGATCCAATGGTAAGTATATTCAATTTTGTAAGAAAATACCAGACTGTCTTTCAAAGTGGCTATATCATTTTGCATCCCCCCTCAGCAATGAATGAGTTTCTGTTGTTCTATATGCTTGTCAACAATTGTCACTATTCCCAATTTTGGCCATTCTAATAGGTATGTTGTAGCATCTCATTGTTTTCATTTACATTAGCCTAATGACAAGTGAAGAATCTTTTCTTATGCTTATTTTCCATCTGTATATCTTCTTTGATAGGTGTATTTAAGGTCACTGGTCCCATATTTTAATCAGTTTATTTTCTTACTGTAAAGTTTTAAGAGTTCTTTGTATAATTTGGGTAACAGTCTTCTATCAGACGTGTCTTTTGCAAAAATTTTCTCCCAATCTGTGTATTCTCTTCTCATTCTCTTGATATTGTTTTTTGCATAGCCCAAGTTTTAAATTTATCAATTTTTTTAATGGACCATGGCTTTGATGTTTACCTAAAAACGCATCACCATACCCAAAGTCATCCAGATTTTCTCCAATGTCATCTTCTAGGAGCTTCATAGTTTTGCATTCCACATTTAGGCCTATAACCCATTTTGAGCTAATTTTTGTGAAGAATGTAAGCTCTCTGTTTACATTTATTTTTTGGGTGGGGGCCAGTAGCAGGATACATGTTCATGATACATGTTTAGTTTTTCCAACACCATTTGCTAAAGAAACAATCTTTGCTCCAGTATACTGCCTTTGCACTTTGATCAAAGATCAGTTGACTGTATTCACAATGATCTGCTTCTGGGATCTGTATTCTGTTCCATTAATCTGTCTATTTTTTCACCAATATTACCCTGTCTTGATTACTGAATCTTTATAGTAAGTCTTGAAATCAGGTAACATCAGTCCTCCAACTTTATTCTTCACCTTCAATATTGTGTTGGGTCTTCTGGCTCTTTTTCCTCTCTGTATAAACGTTAGAATAAGTTTAACAATATTCATAAAATAAATTGCTGGAATTTTGATTGGGATTGCACTGAATTCACAAATCAAATTGGGGATAACTAACACCTTGACAATATTAAGTCTTCCTATCAATTAATAAGGAATATCACTTCATTCAGTTAGCCCCCCTTTAATATCACTTATCAAAAATTTACAGTTTTCCTCATATGGATGTTGTATTTATTTTGATATACCTATACCTAAGTATTTCATTTTTCTTTGGATGGTAATGGAAAAGTTACTGTGTTTCTTTTTTTTTTTTTATCAAACGTTTATTGACCTTTCAATGTTCCCTTTCTATGAAGTACTTATTTATTTATTTATTTAATTTTTATTTTTTATAAACATATATTTTTATCCCCAGGGGTACAGGTCTGTGAACACCAGGTTTACACACTTCACAGCACTCACCAAAGCACATACCCTCCCCAATGTCCATAATCCCACATCCTTCTCCCAACCCCCATCCCCCCAGCAAACCTCAGTTTGTTTTGTGAGACTATGAGTCACTTATGGTTTGTCTCCCTCCCAATCCCATCTTGTTTCATTTATTCTTCTACCCACTTAAGCCTCCATGTTGCATCACCACTTCCTCATATCAGGGAGATCATATGATAGTTGTCTTTCTCTGCTTGACTTATTTCGCTAAGCATGATACGCTCTAGTTCCATCCACATTGTCGCAAATGGCAAGATTTCATTTCTTTTGATGGCTACATAGTATTCCATTGTGTATATATACCACATCTTCTTGATCCATTCATCTGTTGATGGACATCTAGGTTCTTTCCATAGTTAGGCTATTGTGGACATTGCTGCTATTAACATTCGGGTACACGTGCCCCTTTGGATCACTACGTTTGTATCTTTAGGGTAAATACCCAGTAGGGCAATTGCTGGGTCATAGGGCAGTTCTATTTTCAACATTTTGAGAAACCTCCGTGCTGTTTTCCAGAGTGGCTGCACCAGCTTGCATTCCCACCAACAGTGTAGGAGGGTTCCCCTTTCTCCACATCCTCGCCAGCATCTGTCATTTCCTGACTTGTTGATTTTAGCCATTCTGACTGGTGTGAGGGGATATCTCATTGTGGTTTTGATTTGTATTTCCCTGATGCCGAGTGATATGGAGCACTTTTTCATGTGTCTGTTCGCCATCTGAATGTCTTCTTTGCAGAAATGTCTGTTCATGTCCTCTGCCCATTTCTTGATTGGATTATTTGTTCTTTGGGTGTTGAGTTTGCTAAGTTCTTTATAGATTCTGGACACTAGTCCTTATCTGATATGTCGTTTGCAAATATCTTCTCCCATTCTGTCAGTTGTCTTTTGATTTTCTTAACTGTTTCCTTTGCTGTGCAAAAGCTTTTGATCTTGATGAAATCCCAATAGTTCATTTTTGCCCTTGCTTCCCTTGCCTTTGGCGTTGTTCCTAGGAAGATGTTGCTGCGGCAGAGGTCGAAGAGGTTGCTGCCTGTGTTCTCCTCAAGGATTTTGATGGATTCCTTTCGTACATTGAGGTCCTTCATCCATTTTGAGTCTATTTTTGTGTGTGGTGTAAGGAAATGGTCCAATTTCATTTTTCTGCATGTGGCTGTCCAATTTTCCCAGCACCATTTATTGAAGAGGCTGTCTTTTTTCCATTGGACATTCTTTCCTGCTTTGTCGAAGATTAGTTGACCATAGAGTTGAGGGTCTATTTCTGGGCTCTCTATTCTGTTCCATTGATCTATGTGTCTGTTTTTGTGCCAGTACCATGCTGTCTTGATGATGACAGCTTTGTAATAGAGCTTGAAGTCCGGAATTGTGATGCCACCAACGTTGGCTTTCTTTTTCAATATCCCTTTGGCTATTCGAGGTCTTTTCTGGTTCCATATAAATTTTAGCATTATTTGTTCCATTTCTTTGAAAAAGATGGATGGTACTTTGATAGGAATTGCATTAAATGTGTAGATTGCTTTAGGTAGCATAGACATTTTCACAATATTTATTCTTCCAATCCAGGAGCATGGAACATTTTTCCATTTCTTTGTGTCTTCCTCAATTTCTTTCATGAGTACTTTATAGTTTTCTGAGTATAGATTCTGTGCCTCTTTGGTTAGGTTTATTCCTAGGTATCTTATGGTTTGGGGTGCAATTGTAAATGGGATGGACTCCTTAATTTCTCTTTCTTCTGTCTTGCTGTTGGTGTAGAGAAATGCAACTGATTTCTGTGCATTGATTTTATATCCTGACACTTTACTGAATTCCTGTACAAGTTCTAGCAGTTTTGGAGTGGAGTCTTTTGGGTTTTCCACATATAGTATCATATCATCTGCGAAGAGTGATAATTTGACTTCTTCGTTGCCGATTTGGATGCCTTTAATTTCCTTTTGTTGTCTGATTGTTAAGGCTAGGACCTCTAGTACTATGTTGAATAGCAGTGGTGATAATGGACATCCCTGCCGTGTTCCTGACCTTAGCGGAAAAGCTTTCAGTTTTCTCCATTCAGAATGATATTTGTGGTGGGTTTTTCATAGATGGCTTTGATGATATTGAGGTATGTGCCCTCTATCCCTACACTTTGAAGAGTTTTGATCAGGAAGAGATGCTGTACTTTGTCAAATGCTTTTTCAGCATCTATTGAGAGTATCATATGGTTCTTGTTCCTTCTTTTATTGATGTGTTGTATCACATTGACTGATTTGCGGATGTTGAACCAACCTTGCAGCCCTGGAATAAATCCCACTTGGTCGTGGTGAATAATCCTTTTAATGTACTGTTGAATCCTATTGGCTAGTATTTTGTTGAGTATTTTTGCATCTGTGTTCATCAAGGATATTGGTCTATAGCTCTCTTTTTTGATGGGATCCTTGTCTGGTTTTGGAATCAAGGTGATGCTGGCCTCATAAAATGAGTTTGGAAGTTTTCCTTCCATTTCTATTTTTTGGAACAGTTTCAGGAGAATAGGAATTAGTTCTTCTTTAACTGTTTGGTAGAATTCCCCTGGGAAGCCGTCTGGCCCTGGGCTTTTATTTGTTTGGAGATTTTTAATGACTGTTTCAATCTTACTGGTTATGGGTCTGTTCAGGCTTTCTACTTCTTCCTGGTTCAGTTGTGGTAGTTTATATGTTTCTAGGAATGCATCCATTTCTTCCAGATTGTCAAATTTATTGCCGTAGAGTTGCTCATAGTATGTTCTTATAATAGTTTGTATTTCTTTGGTGTTAGTTGCGATCTCTCCTCTTTCATTCGTGATTTTATTTATTTGGGTCCTTTCTCTTTTCTTTTTGATAAGTCGGGCCAGGGGTTTATCAATTTTATTAATTCTTTCAAAGAACCAGCTCCTAGTTTCGTTGATTTGTTCTATTGTTTTTTTGGTTTCTATTTCATTGATTTCTGCTCTGATCTTTACGATTTCTCTTCTCCTGCTGGGTTTAGGGTTTCTTTCTTGTTCTTTCTCCATCTCCTTTAGGTGTAGGGTTAGGTTGTGTACCTGAGACCTTTCTTGTTTCTTGAGAAACGCTTGTACCGCTATATATTTTCCTCTCAGGACTGCCTTTGTTGTGTCCCACAGATTTTGAACCGTTGTATTTTCATTATCATTTGTTTCCATGATTTTTTTCAATTCTTCTTTAATTTCCCGGTTGACCCATTCATTCTTTAGAAGGATGCTGTTTAGTCTCCATGAATTTGGGTTCTTTCCAAACTTCCTTTTGTGGTTGAGTTCTAGCTTTAGAGCAAGGTGCTCTGAAAATATGCAGGGAATGATCCTAATCTTTTGATAGCAGTTGAGTCCTGATTTAGGACCGAGGATGTGATCTATTCTGGAGAATGTTCCATGTGCACTAGAGAAGAATGTGTATTCTGTTGTTTTGGGATGAAATGTTCTGAATATATCTGTGATGTCCATCTAGTCCAGTGTGTCATTTAAGGCCTTTATTTCCTTGTTGATCTTTTGCTTGGATGATCTGTCCATTTCAGTGAGGGGAGTGTTAAAGTCCCCTACTATTATTGTATTATTGTTGATGTGTTTCTTTGATTTTGTTATTAATTGGTTTATATAGTTGGCTGCTCCCACGTTGGGGGCATAGATATTTAAAATTGTTAAATCTTCTTGTTGGACAGACCCTTTGAGTATGATATAGTGTCCTTCCTCATCTCTTATTATAGTCTTTGGCTTAAAATCTAATTGATCTGATATAAGGATTGCCACTCCTGCTTTCTTCTGATGTCCATTAGCATGGTAAATTCTTTTCCACCCCCTCACTTTAAATCTGGAGGTGTCTTCGGGCTTAAAATGCATTTCTTAAAGGCAACATATAGATGGGTTTTGTTTTTTTATCCATTTTGATACCCTGTGTATTTTGACAGGGGCATTTAGCCCATTAACATTCTGGGTAACTATTGAGAGATATGAATTTAGTGCCATTGTATTGCCTGTAAGGTGACTGTTACTGTATATGGTCTCTGTTCCTTTCTGATCTACCACTTGTAGGCTCTCTCTTTGCTTAGAGGACCCCTTTCAAGATTTCCTGTAGAGCTGGTTTGGTGTTTGCAAATTCTTTCAGTTTTTGTTTGTCCTGGAAGCTTTTAATCTCTCCATTTTCAATGATAGCCTAGCTGGATATAGTATTCTTGGCTGCATGTTTTTCTCATTTAGTGCTCTGAAAATATCATGCCAGCTCTTTCTGGCCTGCCAGGTCTCTGTGGATAAGTCAGCTGCCAATCTAATATTTTTACCATTGTATGTTACAGACTCTTTTCCCGGGCTGCTTTCAGGATTTTCTCTTTGTCACTGAGACTATTAGGTGATGGGGTGTGGGCCTATTCTTATTGATTTTGAGGGGCGTTCTCTGAACCTCCTGAATTTTGATGCTCGTTCCCTTTGCCATATTGGGGAAATTCTCCCCAATAATTCTCTCCAGTATACCTTCTGCTCCCCTCTCTCTTTCTTCTTCTTCTGGAATCCCAATTATTCTAATGTTGTTTCGTCTTATGGTGTCACTTATCTCTCGAATTCTCCCCTCGTGGTCCAGTAGCTGTTTGTCCCTCTTTTGCTCAGCTTCTTTATTCTCTGTCATTTGGTCTTCTATATCACTAATTCTTTCTTCTGCCTCATTTATCCTAGCAGTGAGAGCCTCCATTTTTGATTGCACCTCATTAATAGCTTTTTTGATTTCAACTTGGTTAGATTTTAGTTCTTTTATTTCTCCAGAAAGATCTTTTATATCTCCCGAGAGGGTTTCTCTAATATCTTCCATGCCTTTTTCGAGCCCAGCTAGAACCTTGAGAATTGTCATTCTAAACTCTAGATCTGACATATTACCAATGTCTGTATTGATTAGGTCCCTAGTCTTCGGTACTGCCTCTTGTTCTTTTTTTTGTGGTGAATTTTTCCGTCTTGTCATTTTGTCCAGATAAGAGTATATGAAGGAGCAAGTAAAATACTAAAAGGGTGGCAACAACCCCAGGAAAATATGCTTTAACCAAATCAGAAGAGATCCCCAATTGTGACGGGGGAGAAAGGAGATAAAAAGAGGTTCAAAAAGGAAGAACGAAAAAAAAAGGAAAAAAGAAAAGAATTAAAAAAAGAAAACGAATAAAGAAAAATATATATATTAGATAAACTAGTTAAAAAACGTTAAGAAAGAAAAGGGTAAAAGTTAAAAAGAAATTTTACCAGAAGGCAAAAAAAAAAATGAAAAAGAAAAAAATTAAATTACCTGCAAGACTGAAAAAAATCACTGGGAGAAAACCATAAGTTCCGTGCTTTGCCTTCTCCTCCTCTGGAATTCTGCTGCTCTCCTTGGTATTGAATCCGCACTCCTTGGTAGGTGAACTTGGTCTTGGCTGGATTTCTTGTTGATCTTCTGGGGGAGGGGCCTGGTGTCTTTGCCCCAGGCGGAATTGCACCGCCCTTACCAGGGGCCAGGCTGAGTAATCCACTCGGGTTTGCTTTCAGGAGCTTTTGTTCCCTGAGCACTTTCCGTAGAGTTCCGGAGGACAGGATTACAAATGGCGGCCTCCTGGTCTCCAGCCCAGAGGAGCCGAGGGCCGGGGCCCCACTCCTCAGTGCACCCTCAGAGAACAGCGCCCAGTTACTCCTGTCTGCCTGACCTCCGGCCGCGCTCCGAGCTCACCGAGCCTGTGGCTGGTTCAAGGTAAGCCCGAGCTGTGAGCTTACTGTCGGCTCTGTCTCTGTAGCCGGCTTTTCCGTTCCAATACCCGCAAGCTCTGAGACACTCAGACACCCCCGATCTTTCTGTGACCCTGCGGGACCTGAGGCCACGCTGACCTTGCGTGGGCTTCGCCCCGGTTTAGCCTCTGGAGTGATGTCCCTCAGTGGAACAGACTTTTAAAAGTCCTGATTTTGTGCTCTGTTGCTTCGCCGCTTGCCGGGAGCCAGCCCCTCCCCCCGGGTTCTATCTTCCCATCGCTTTGGATTCACTTCTCCGCCGGTCCTACCTTTCAGAAAGTGGTTGTTTTTCTGTTTCCAGAATTGCTGTTCTTCTTCTCTTCGATCTGCCGATGGATTTTCAGGTGTTTGCAATCTTTAGATAAGCTATCTAGCTGATCTCCTGCTAGCTGATGTAGTCTTAGCCTGCTACTTCTCTGCCATCTTGACTCCTCCCCCAGTTACTGTGTTTCTATTTAAAAATTCCACATGTTCATTGTTGGGACATAGGAAAGCAACTGACTTTTATATATAAACTGTATATTTTACACCCTTTCTATAATCACTTATTGCATCCAGGAGTTAGCTGACTTTTTTTTCAATGTTCTACATAGATGATTGTTCCACTTGAAAAGAAAGAAAGAGAGAAAGAGACAGAGAGAGAGCGAGAGAGAGAGAGAAAGAAAGAAAGAAAGAAAGAAATTTTTATGTTTTCCTTCCAATTTGTATACCTTTTTCCTTTTCCTGCCTTATGCATTAGCAAAGACTTCCAGTATGATGTTGAAAGGTGTAGTGAGAGGGAACATCTTTGTCTTTTACCTGATCTTAGTGGGAGCTTTGAGTTTCTCAGCATTAAGTATGATGTTAACTGTATATGTGTGTGGGTATGCATATATGTATATGCACATATATATCTCACATATACATAAGCATACATATGTATATGCACATATATATCTCACATATACATAAGCATACATAACTGAATACATCACTACTATTATTTTTTAACAAATTATTATGTCACATTAGTTAAAAGTAAGAAAAAAGGTTTTATTTTATCTTCACTTGTTCTCTTTGATGTTTTTCCTTTTCTTATGTAGCTGTGAGTTTCTGATCTGTGTTATATTCCTTCTTTCTAAAGAATTTCCTTTAACATTTCTTGTAAGGCAAGTCTATTGGCAAGAAATTCCCTTAATTTTTCTTTGTCTAAGTTTTTATTTCTCCTTCACTTTTTAATAAAAACTTTCAGGGTGCAGAATTCTAGGTTGGCATTTTTTTTTCTCTCAATACCTTAAATACTTTACTCCACTGTCGTCTTGTTAGCATGGTTTCTGAGAAGTCACATGTAATTATCTTTGCTTCTCTTTAGGTAAGGAGTCTTTTACCTCTGGCTTTGTTTACTATTTTTTCTTCATCTTTTATTTTCTGTAATTTGAGAAGGATACACTTAGGTGTAGTCTGTTGGTATTTCTCTTACTTGGTGTTGTTTAGCTTCCTGGATCTGTGGTTTCATGTATGACAGTATTTGGGGGAAATTCTCAGTCATTATTGTTTCAAACATTTCTTCTGTTCCTTTCTCTTTCTCTTCTCCTTCCCACTTGGTATTCCAATGGGTATCCTCATTATGTGTATGTTACACTTTTATAGTTGTCCCATAGACCTTAGAGACTACATTCTGCTTCAGCCTCCGTTCTCTTTCCTTTTTGGTTTTCAGGTATTCTGTGAATATATTCTTTAGCTCAGAGAGTCTTTCTTCAGCCATGTCTAATCTAATGAGCCCATCAAAGACATCCTTTCTGTTACTTTTTTTTCCTCTCTCTCTCCTTTTTTTACCTCTAGCATTTCTTTTGGATTCTTTCTTAGGATTTCCATCTTTCCGCTTACATTGCCCATCTATTCTTGCATTGTCTACTTTATCCAGTAGAGCTCTTTGTATATAACTCATAGCCATTTTAAATTCCCAGTCTGACAATTCCAATGTCCCTGCCATGTCTGGATGTGATACATACTCTGTCTCCTCAAATTGTGTGTGTTGGGGGGAGGGAGTGTTGTTTTGTTCCCTTTTTGTTATGCCTTATAACTCTATCTTGATAGCTAGACACGCTGTACTGGATAAAAGGAACTGCAGTAAATAGGCCTTTAATAATGTGCTGGTGAGGTGTTGGGAAGGAAAAACATTCTATAGTCCTATTATTAGGTCTGTGTTTTAGTGAGCCTATGCTTCTGGACTGAACTTCACAAGTGTTTCTTGGGGGTTTTTTCTCTCCCCTCTTAGGTGGAACAGGATGGCTAAGGAGGGCTGGAATGGGTATTTCATTTCCCCGGGTTACTTAAGTTCTAATATAAACCAGGTAAGGCTCTGGTTAACTAAATTTCCCTGAAAGGCAGGTGTTACTAAGAAAACAGAATGCTCTGGTGTATTTCAAAATGGTTCCTTTTTGGGAGACCTGGGTGGCTCATTCAGTTAAGAGTTTGCCTTTGGCTCAGGTCATGACCCCAGAGTCCTGAGATCGAGTCCCATATCAGGCTCCTTGCTCAGTAGGGACCCTGCTTCTACCTCTGCCTCCCACTCCCCCTGCCCTTCACTTGCACTGGGTATCTCTCTTACAAATAAATAAATAAAATATTTTTTTTTAATGGCTCTTTCTCCCCCTCTCTCAGTTGAAAGCCCTCAGGAATTTTTCTCTGATACTTAGTATCCTAACAATCTTACAGTGTTGTGGGACCCCCCCTACCCAACACTACCATGTCTAGGTCCCCTTGGAGACTTTAACTTTCTGAATTGTTCACACTGAGCCTATAGCTATTCATCAATTACAGTCAGGTTTTCCTACACTGGCACAGCAGCAGCTTCTGCTTGTGAGTGTCTGCATCAGGAATCCCTGGCTCCCTTTATTTTCCTGTCTCTCCAGTGTTGTGTGCAGCACTTCGCCTTGTGTGTTCCCCACCTATAGATCCAAAAAGAGTGGTAAATATTTCAGTGTGTTCAGCTTTTTATGTGTTTTTAAGCTCTAGTGGTGACTTCCAACCTCCCTTTATAGGAGCCAGAAATTAGATAAGTTGGTTTTCATGCCTGAATAAGTGAAGAAATCTTTCTTCATCCTTTCATTCATTCAACAGATACTTACTGGGCACCTCTAACTTGCTCAACAGCATTCTAGGCACTAACAATATCACATTGATTTGGGTCCTCATTTTAAGCTTGCAATCTGTTTTTTAATTTGTTATTTCATCTTTAAGCTCTTATCCATTGAATACTGGTTCTCATTAAGCTCCAGAGAATGCAGCATTTATGAGTTATTTTCTGTTCCTTTAGTTTATATTTTCATTTGGTTGGACTCTATTTTTTGCATGCAGTACATGATTTCATGTTGTGCTATAGTATTTCTGCATCACTGCCACATCACTTTGTTTCGTCTTGCTCATTCTTTGCTCAAAGATGAAATAACAGATGAAAAGAGGGCTGCAAGTTTAAAATGAGGACCCAAATCAATGTCATTACAGAGCAAATAAGTAAACTAGATACAAAACTTAACTTTAAGATCTAAAGAACATCCAGTGTTTTGGGTAAATTAAAAACACCCAGCACCCCTCTGGAAGCCACCAGTTTTTTCTCTACATTTGAGAGTCTAAGGGTTCTCGTCCTTTTTTCTTTATTTGTTTTGCTTCTTAAATTCCACATATGAGTGAACTCATATGGTATTTGTCCTTATCTGACTTATTTTGCTTAACATTATACTCTCTAGATCTATCCATGTTGCTGCAAGCATCAAGAATTCACTCTTTTTTATGACTGAGTAATACTCCATTGCATATATATTCTACATTTTCTTTATCCATTCGTCTATTGATGGACATTGAGTTCTTTCCATAATTTGGCTATTCTAAAAAATGCTGCAGTAAACACATTTTTATTACCATACCATCTTCTGTGATTTTTCATTGCAAATATGCAACAATTGATTTTCATTTATAATTTAAATAGGATTTAAGGGAAACGATTTAAGTTTCATACTTTTAAGAATCAGAACTGGACTGAAATGCTGTTGCCCTACTGATTAGCTGAGCAATTTTGCACAACTTACCAAACCTACTCATGCACTCTGCTCCCTTATCTCTACAATATCAGCACAGACAATAATCAACTGTGCTGCAGATATAGCCGTGAAACAGGAGCAAAATTAAAAGGGCTAATTTCCACAAGTGCTCAGGGAGGATTATAACATGAACATGTTGACAGAGCTAACAACATGCAGTCAGTTGAAATGCCTAGGAAAAACAATGATAAAAAAGAAACCTGAAGCGCTATGTGGGGAGAGGTGTCACAGACTGTCCTTACCCTTGAAGAATGGGGAAGAACATTAGGCATGTGACAGACAACAAATGATAATCAGTTAATTAATTTAATCTGGCTCACAGAGCAACCTAAACTTTGATGAAAAATAGACATCTCTCCTTTTAGCTGTTTCTTATTAAAATATCAGGTTGCTTTGTAAAATATACTTTAAAAATAACTAAGCTAAGCCTCTCACCAGCAAGCAAGCTTACCCATGGACTAAGTGGAAGGGTTTAGGGGCATATCTAGTTTGATCTCACATGAAATTAATGGAACATAATTGAGGATGTTCTTCAGCCACAGGGAACAAAAAGAAGACCATACCATCAGGTGTAGTGGTTATGAATATGAATTTTGGGTGTCCTGGGTTTGATTCTGGCTCTTCCACTCATAGCCATACAATCTCTGATAAGTACTTTAATATCTCTGAGCTCTTCACTTATGTAGTGGACATAAAAATACAAAACATTAAGCTTGTCTCAAGGATTATGATAGTGTGTGAAGTGCTTAGCTTAGTGTTTTGACTACAAATCCTTTTCTCCATATCCTTCAAAGTTAACTCTCAATAAGTGATACCTATTATTAATATAATACTGTGACATCATAAGCATATGGCCTTTGGACTCCATCAGATCTGGGTTCAAGTTCTGGCACCACCACCTTTTGATTAATGACCTTGGAAAGTTGTTTTTCTCTTTCATCTTTTTATTCATTTATTCATTTATTTTTAAACTTTATTTTTGTTTATTTATTTATTTTTGGGAGAGAGAGAGAGAGAGAGAAGATCTTAAGGAGGCTCCACATCCAGTGTAGAGTCTGATGCAGGACTCAATCTCATGATCCTGAGATCAAGACCTGAGTCAAAATCAAGAGTCAGATGCTCAACCAACTAAGCCACCTAGGCACCCCTCATTTTCATATTTAAAATGAGTATAATAATACAAATGTCTTTGGTGATGGTAGAGGTTAAATGAGATAATAAATGTAATGTATATCCAATACATGAGAGGCATTCAACAGATGCCAGTCATTTTTATCACTTTCCCTAAAGAATAATATCTAAATTTTTACAATAGAATCCAAGGTCCTTCTAGTCTGGCCAAGCTCTTTCACCAACCTCAGCTCTTAACATTCTCCTTCTATACTCTGCTTCTTCCTTTCTTCCTCCTCTGCTTTTCCTAACTCCTCTGTCTCCTACTTCATAACCTTCCACTCTTAGAACTGGGATTCTGATAAGGAAATAGCCCCCTTGAGATTCTAACCAAAGGATAAGAAAGTCCCAATGTCTGATCTTGGTAATTAGGTTATAACCTCTCTTATATCAAGGTTCATAGTCATCTTGGGGAGGGCTTGATCTCTTACAACAGTGAGACACTATCAACTTTTTCTCTTCCAGAAAAATTCTATTAATTTCTCTCTCTCTCTCTCTCTCTCTCTCACACACACACACACACACACACACTTGGTATTTGTCATTCTTCTCTGGCCTCATTATCTCTCTTGTCAGTATTTCATCTGCCACTACCTTAGCTGTTAGTAGTTCCCCAGCACTAGAGACAGGGGAGATTATGACAACCATGAGCATTAAAAGTAATAACAACAGCTACAACTCAGTTTTAGCTGTTGTCTTGGAGAAATTTAGCCCGGTTTTCCATATGAAATATCTTGATTTTTAAGGTTGATAACAAGTTTGAAAAAGAAAAAAGCACTATGCTGAAAAACATGCCTGAATTCACTCTGTGGTCCATCAGGTCGCAGTCTCTGCTCTGGGATATTCAGATAGCACTGCCAATGATTCTAATGTCCATTTTAGGGCTTACAAAAATTACGCCTGTGGACCTGACTATATTCGAAGTGCCTGGCACAGTGTCTGGCACATGGCAGACACACAATAAATATATATTGGATAAATGAGTCGTGCAGACATCCCCTTTCACAGTTAAATTTATTCACTGTTACTCAATCTAATGGTTGGCCAAACATTTTGGTTTCATTCTTAGACTAGTTCCTGTTAAAGGTCTGCTATTGGTGTTTCCCAGCTGTTAAACTACACTATTTTTAGTACTTTGCTTTACAGTTTATTTCAAAATATGTTGGATGCATCCTGCTTGTGTCAGACCTGGTCATCACACTCCTTCAATTGCCTTGTCATCAGTATTGTTTTCTGGCTTCACACTTACTACAAGGTAACATTCCCAGTGCAGGGAAAATGCTTTTACTGTCTAAGGAATGAGAGGACCAATCTACCATTTATTTCTCCCACATCAGAGCATCTTCCTTAAAGTGTATAGAGAATGAAAATGGTTATTTTTACTACTTCACTCATTCATTCAAAGCTAAGCCATTGGGGGAAAAATTATTCAGAGTATAACTCTGTGCTTGGCACACAAAAAAAGAGAAGACAAAAAATGACCTTTAATTTCAAGAAGCTTACAGTCAAGTAAAACAGACGGAAACAGCCTAGTACAATGTGTGCTGCAAGGAGAAGGAAGCACACAGGAGAGGCAGGATGGACAAGTGGTTAAGAGCATTGATTCTGGAGCAGACTCCCAGGTTCCAAATTTGGCTTCTCTACTTACCAGCTGTTTGAAGAAGTTACCTAACATCATTATGACTTGGGTTTTCCCGTGCATAAAATGGGTGTAAGGGAATCTAGATTGTAGTTAAGATTTAAATGAATTAAAATGGGTAAAATTCTTAGACCTGGTATAAAGTAACTCAATAAATATTATGTTACTACTACAAAAGGTGCACTTAACCTTATGTGTGTGGTTGGTGTGTGGCAGTAGCTAGGTAAAAAGAAAGAAAGATTTTCTTGAGGTACTTACAGATATAAGTCCTAAAGATTTCTTTCCTCAACAAATACTTACCAGGTATTTGCTCTGCACCAGACCCTAGAGGAATACATGTAAAACAGGGAAGGAAAACTTCCTAGGCAACAAGAACAGCAAGTTCAAAGCCATGAAGATGTGAGAGGTCAAGGCGTTCTTGGAAGTGCACATAGTTCAGTGTGAGGGAGAACAGGGCTAGAGTTGAAGTAGAGCAGAAGATAAGACAAAATGTAGACAGCCTTGTATATCACACTGAGCATTTGCTATTTATTCCACGGACATATGAGCCAAGGAAGGTTTTAAGTTCGGGAGTGACTGTGATCTTATTTGTGTACTTTACAACATTACTCTGGTGATAATATTAATCTGAGCAAACACAATGTTCTTTAGGAAGTGAGATCTCCCTCAAAACTCCTTACAAGAGAGGATGGTTTTCTATGCAAATCAAAACTAACGGAATTTTAAATAAGAACACTTACAAATTCTAAAGTGAAAGTGAGTTTTTCACATGTGATTAGAGCATGAGATATCATCTCAGAAAGAAACACCTGATAATCCACAAGACTCTCAGCATAAAATAACAATCCAAGCCTGGCCCTTCTGGACTAATCTCATATCCTTTTTGTGTCTCGTTCATTCATTTAATCAACATTTATTGTGCCAGACACTGCTCTAGACACCTGAGATACAACAGTAAACAACAATAACAAAAAGATTTCTGACCACTGGAAGATAGGCAGATAATAAACACTAAAGATAATAAGTTAATTACATGAAATATTAAAAGGAGATAAGTATTATTGAAATTTAAAAAATGAACCAGTGTAAGGAAACTGGGATTGTCCATTCATGATAGGAAACATAATAATACCATGATTTCAGCACAGATGAAAGGAACTGCAAAGCTGTCTGCAGTACAAAATCCTTGGTAAACTCTATAGTGGATACAAAGTCCTCTCATGACACATGGGTCTAAGCTTCAGAAAGAGAGCTACCCCTGAAAAATTGCATCTGTGCACCCATATATATATATATACATATATATATATATATAAACAATTTATAAATGTGTGTATATATATTATATAAACCAAGATTTTTACAGCCTATGTAAGTTTGTTTTGAACAATGTGATATGGACAAGGCTTAAAATGGGCTGAGACATTTTCTCCCCATTACTTCCACAATAAACAATGCCAGTGTTTGGGGGTGGGGTGTATGTAAATGTGTGTGTGTGTGTGTGTGTGTGTGTGTGTGTGTTTTGGATAGCATCCCCTGCTTGGAACAGAGCCAGCCAGAGCCCTATTCTTCTACAACCTGTCTTGATAACAGCCCAACCCCACAGGAACCTCAATTAAAAAAAGAAAAATCACAAAAACAAACAAACCTCCTTCAACAACATAGTATCATGGAATGGTGTGTCCTTCCTCGCTAATCCACCCTTCATGTAGTCCTGACTCCAAGGGAAGAATGCCACCTACCGAATCATCCGCACCAGTCAGTCGGTCCTGCAAAGTGCAACCCTCGACTCGCCCGGGGTTGGCTCCAAATCCCCTCCCTCTGATTATTCTCTGGCTTTAAAAAAATTTGCCACTATTTGGGCTGTCAGGAAGTTATGCTCTCGGTGCAGATATCTGATAAACACTTCCACATATTGTAGCCTTCTCAATGGCAAAGCCAAATTTCAGGGTCCTCTCTCTTGCCTGCATTTTCCTTAATTGCTCTTTGACGTTTGGAATGCCCGTGTCTTTGCAGCCGCAGACAGCGGAAACTGCTGGTGCAAATTGTGCCGAGGCTGCTGACCTGCGGCTGCAGAAGCCAAGGAGGGCTACCCCAACACGCTAACGTTCAGGATTGCTCAAGAGGTCAGGCGGTGCTGGGGGCTTCCCAATGTGCACAGCCGCGGCACCCTGCGATGTGCAGCTCCAACCCGAGACCTCGGGAGTGGGGGCTGAGGGGCCGGGGGTGGGGAGTGGGAACGCGGTCCGGGGTCGGCGGGACCCCTCTGCAGTCCACTGAAAGCGAGGCAGGAATCACCGCAACTACCCGGTTCCGGCTGAGGTCGCCGCGACTGCGCCGCCGCACGCGCTGCCGCGTCGCCGTCCCCCGCGGGCGCAGCGCTGGCAGGGATGGGGCCGGGTGCGCGTGGGCTGGGCGGCTGGAGAGGCGCGCGACCATGCCCTAGAGGCCCCCGTTCGTGACACGGGCCGGTGAGCTCCTGCGGGCTGGGCCTGCCTGCCCGGAGTCGCAGGCTGGCAAGGTCAGTCGGTCGCCTGTTCCCCAGCAGATCTCTGCAAGCAGAGAAATACGGCGGGCCCTGCGCGCCGCAGTCCGAGGAAACCGCTAGGAGCGCCGCGGCCCGAGGACGGCGGCCGGGGGCGGGTCCCGGCGCGGGGCGCCCGGCGCGGAGGGGGCGGGCCCGAGGCGGGGCGGGCCGAGGCGCGGACGGGCAGTCGCCGCCGCAATCGCCTGCAGCCCGCGGTGCCGAGCACAGCTGCGGTGCATGGCCCCGACGGGAGGCGCGCCGGCAGCCCGGCTCCCTGCCTGAGCGCGACAGCCGCCTCGGGCCCACGCGTCCTCGCCCCGCCGGCAGGCGTCCCGCGGACATGACCGCGTAGCCTCCTCCTGGGCTGGGATTTGAGGGAAAGTCTTCTTCATGGAAGCGATGTCCCCCCAGCAGGAGACTCTAGGGGGGCAGCCGGGGCGCTCCTCTTCTTTGACAGGCGTGTCTCGGATCGCGGGAGGCCCCGGCACCAAAAAGGTGAGGACGTTGAGCGGCGCCCTGCGCCCGCCGCAGCCGCCCCACTCCCCGCGCGCGCCCTCCGCGCCGCCACCGCCGCGCACGAGCCGGCTGCCTCGGGAATTAACGCTCGAGGCTCGCGGCCCGCAGGCGAGTTCTGGGACGTTCCCGCCTTCCCCGCCCTTACGGCGCCGCGGTCCCCCAAGTCACCCCGAGACCCCCGGGTTTCGCGTCCAGAGTTGCAAACGCTCTCGGAGCGGCCCGCACAGGCTCCCTCTCCCTGTCTTCATCCGCCGCGGGACCCGCGGCCGGGCTCCTCCTTCAGTCGGGGCGCGCGGGCGGACACTGGGGCCTCGCCTTTCCCCGGCACCCCCTCCCCCGAGGACCCCCGGGTGCTCACCGTCTGCGGACAGGGTCACCTCCCAGTCGTCAGGGCCCGTGGCGTCGGCCGGGACGGGCACCCCGCGCTGAGGAAGGTAGGCGGGCGGGCTGCGGCGCTCGGCCTCTCACCTGGACGCTGAGGCGCGGCCGCTCCGCGGTTTTTTTTCTGGTGGGGTGGGGCGGGGGAGGTTCCTGCGCCGACTGGGCGCTTCCGCCACGACTCCGGGGGCTAGGAGGTGGCGGTCAGCCTCGCAGGTGTGCTCGGGATGCTCACGGTCCATCCCGCAGGGGCACGGAGGTTTGGTGGAGCTGGAACCGGGCTGGGCGGGGCCGTGGACTGCGGTGGAGGGTCGCGGGGGCCGGGCACAGGAGCCTTCGCCCTGCGGGGTCCCCTGGTCCACCCAGGCCGCGGCGGGGTCGGAGAGGGGCCCGGGCGTGGGGCATGGGGCGCCGAGCGTGACCTGTCAGAGCCGGGAGCGGGGACGCTGGCGACAACTTGTAGCGTTCCGTCCGGGTGCACACGGCCGCGGTGCGGCGTGCTGGTGCGGACCGGGCCGGGCGTCTTGGAAAGGGTCCCCTGGGCCAGTGCACGTGGCCGAGAGCCGCCGGCCTCTGCAGTCCTGCTGTCTGCCGGCGGCATTTGGGGCTTTCTGGCCGTGTCCACTCCTCCTCCACCCATTCACCCACCCACCCCCTGACCTTCTGCTATTTGGCCCCCCCTTTTTTTTTTGCCCTATATCCTGGTGGTGCCCCTCCAGTTTCACTGGAAACAAATTGGGATTAGAGGGATCACCGAACTCTTCCCTAAGAAATGTCTGGAGGCGCCGCGTTTGTGTCATGAGAACCTGATGATGGTCCAGACCTCACAGCCTTTCATGCTTCTGCGCACCAGGATCCTGGGTTGGCGAGAGGTCATTTGAGGAGAGGTGAGATGGTGCTTGGAGTACAGAAGGGAATGGGCGCTCCACGGGATCTTGACCCTGTCGCGGGGCCACCTAGGGGTGCCCGTGCACTTGGTGATAGATGGACTGAAGTGCTGGCCGGCCATTGATGTATTGAGGCTGTGGTGTGTCCTTGTCGCTTTTTCCCTTCTGAGATGAGATGCAGGGATAGCTCTGTGTGTGTGTGTGTGTGTGTGTGCGAGCAAGCGAGAGAGAGAGAATTCATCCAGCTAGTGCCACATTCGGGAAGGTAAATGAATGTTCAGAGTAATTGACACAGACTTGAAAGCATTTTTCTATTCCTGTAAACTTAAGGAATTGGGAAAAATCAAAGATTGATATTCCTGGGCAGTTCTCTTACTAAAGGAAATTAAGCATGCTGGCAAAGGACATTTGAGTAGCTTGATCATTTATCAAGTAGTACTTGTCCAATAAATGAAAGATTGCCTCCCATCTTAAGCCATTGTCCTTAAGATGCTGTCCTTCATTATACATCTTAATGGGCTGTCACATTATCAAGTCTTTTCCTTCCTTCCTCCCTCTCTTCTTTCCCTCCTTCCTTCTTTCCCTTCTCTTTATCTCTTTCTTTCTTTCTTTTCAAAGGAAATAGATTTTGCCAATCTGGGCATTCTGTAGCTTTTTACTACCTTTGGGGCAAAGACGAGGTTGAAGAACTGCTTTCTTTTAATATTTTTTTAGATAAAAGTGCATCTCTCTCATTTTAAATATTAGCAGGCATGCCTTGATTTCAGACCTCCATATTAGGAATAGAAAGTAATTATAATAAAAAATATTTCCAAACTGTAGTTCATGGAATCATTGCCATTTACACTTTTACGGACACTAGTCTTCAGGTAAGCCAAATACTCAACAGACTCATCTTTATGTTCTGTTTTGCCCTTTTGGTGTTTGGTAGTTTTACTGAGTCATGAGACTTATTTCTTAAAAAGTCTATTGTGTGATTGTACTGTATGTTATAGTGTTAATTACCAAGGTATAGATCAATGTTGTTTAAATTGCCAGTTACAATCAAAATTATAAAAAAATTAAATAGAAAAATAAATCCTAGCAAATGAGTAATAGTGAGAACAATTTTGTATTACTTCTTTTTCTCTGTTTCATATATGTATTTTGGTAGTGATATAAAACGTGGTTGTTTTTTTTTTTTTTTTCTGAATGATCTGAATTTTTAAAGACAAGTTTATTGGCCAGTTCACTATATGGAGTCAGTTCATCTGGCTTTTAGTTCTAGTTCTATTACTATCTTGATGATCTTGAGGAAATCACTTGACCTGTTTCAGTTTCCTCATTTGTAAAATGGGAATCAGAGGGATAATGCTGCAGAAAGTGCTTTGAAAAGTATATAGATGACCATTACTTCTTTCATTCTATGAAACAAGGTGATCCTTAATTTAAAAAAAAAAAAAGCAAAACAGTAGCATCTTTCAAGCTAGTCATGCTGAGAGACTGTTAATCCAGTGGTACCACCATTGCCTCTACTGTAGTTCATATTCCCAGAAATTACTGTTAAAGAGGCAATTGCATGCAATGTGGTGAAATTTGGAGTGCAATGACCCATGTTCAAATCTTCACTGTGTTGGTCCTATTTTTCTGACCATAACCTTAACCTTCAGTTTCCTATTTCTAAAATGAATGTAATAGTAGTACCTATCTATTCAAGATTGTTGGGAGTACTAAATGTGAAATTGAGTGAATACCGACATATAATATGCACTCAGTAAGTATTAGCTCTTACTGTTAGTAGTTTCTCCCATATTTGTGGTTCATACTGTTGTTCCACTTGTTCAAGCTAAAATCTGGGATTCATTTTTGACTCCTTCATTTCTTCACTCTACCACAACCGTCAGAAAGGCCGGTCAACTATTCACAACATAACTTTAATTTCTCCACTTCCTCTCTACTGCTGCCACTGTAACCTAAGCCAGCCCACCACCATCTCTCACTTGTAACTTTCCAGAAACTCCCTAACTTGCTAACACTTTTCTTGCTCTTCCCTGGCCCAGTTTCCACTTAGCAGCACCAGAGTGATCTGTAAAAATGTAAACTGATCATATTGCTGTCTTCCTTAAAATCCTATAGTGACTTTCTGTCATACTTAGATAAAATTCAGATGCCTTTTCTTAGCCTTCTCTATTTCTCCCATCTTATCTACCTTTTCCACCTTGTGTATTCTCCAGCCACATGGGCCTTGGGTCTTCTGATTCACTCCTATTCTGAGGCCTTGGGTGTTGCTCTTCCCTTGGCTTCTGCCACAGGTCTTTGCAGTGTTGTCTCACTCATGTTCAGATGTCTGGTCCTCTCAGAGGGCTGTCCTGACTACCGAAGTGGAAGTTGCTGCCCTCAGTCATGCTCCATACCTCTGTTTTATTTTCATCTTAGCATTCATCCTTGCCTCTTTTTTTTATTTACTTCTCATGTGAGCTGAACCCTTTGGCAGATTGTGAAAACCGTGAGAATTGGGATCTTATCTTCTGTATTGTTGAAGGCTGCCTCTCTAGTGCTTAAGACAGTGCATATGTGAGGTACTCAATAAACACTGGTTTGGTTATATAGCAGTGAACAGGACAGATATAGTCTGTGTTCAGAGTGTTTGATTTAGACCAGAATCAGCAAAAGGGCCAGATAGTAAATAATCTAGGTTTGTAGACCATAAGGTCTCTATTGCAACTACCTACTTTGCCCTAATAGCTGTACCAACCACTGACAGTATGTAAATGGCGGGCATAACTGTGTTCCAGTAAAACTGGATTTAGAAAAATAGGCAGTGTGGTCCCTGGCATATAGTTTGCCTACACCCTAGTTTAGAGCATTGCTGCTTACTAGAACTTTCTGTGCTGATAGTACTGCTCTTTATCTACAATGTCCAGTCTGATAACCACTAGCTACATGTGGCTGTTGAGCCCTTGTCATGTGGCTGTATAAGTGAGAAACAAAAACATTTTGAACAGCTCCACTGAGGTATAATTGACATGCAGGAAACTGTATATATTTGAGGTCTAGAAATCTGTAAGCTTTGGCACATGTATACACTTACGAAACCATCGCAGTCAAGAGAATGAACATACTTATAATCTCCCAAAGTTTATGTCCCTTGCGAATCGCTTGGTTTATTCCCCATTCCTAGTCAACCATTCGTCTGTTTTCTGTCACTGTAGATTATTTTGCATTCTCAAGAATTATGTATCAATAGAATCATACTATGTATTTTTTTCTAACATCTTTAATTCAATATAATTATTTTAAGATTCATTCATGTTTTTGCATCCATCAGTGGTTCATTTCATAGCTGAGTAGTATTCCATCATGCAGAGAAGCCACAGTTTGTTTATCCATTCACCTATTAGTGGATATTTGGGTTGTTTCCAGGTTTTGGCTACTACACATAAAGTTGCTGTGAACATTCATGTATAAGTCTTTGTATGGACCTTTGCTTTCATATCTTTTGGGTAAACACTTAGAGGTTGAATGGCTGGGTCCTATTTTAGCCGTAAATTTAACTTTTTAAGAAACTACCCAGTTGTTTTCCAAAGTGGTTTTACATGCTTACCAACAGTGTATAAGAGTCCAATTTCTCCACATCTTCACCCACACTTGTTATCTTTTTGATTCTAGCCATCTTAGAGGGAATAATATGGTATTTCACTGTGGCTTTGATTTGCATTTTCCTAATGACTCGTGATGTTGAGCATCTTTTTATGTGCTTATCGTCCATGTGTTATGTTTAGTGAAGTTCCTATTCAAATATTTTGCCCAAATTTAGTTGGATTATTAGTTTTTATATTATTGAGTTTTGAGAGTTATTTATGTATTCTGATTCAAGTTCTTTATCATATACATGGTTTACAAATGTTTTCTCCCATTACATGGCTGCTCATTTTATTCTTTTAACAGTGTTTTTCAAGGAACAGAGTTCTCAATTTTGATGAAATCCAATTCATCATTTTTTTCCTGTAATTTTACTTCATTATAGTTTATTTGAATATAAATTTAAGTTGCCACACGTGTCTCTTGGATACTATACTGGACAGTACAGGTTGAGAGAAAGAGACAAAAGCAATAATAACAAGGATTAATAAATGGTGATAACTATTATTAAAAAAACAAACATGGAGATGGAGTTAGGCCACTCTGGCATTAAGGTTTCAGGGAAGGCCTCTTCTAAGTGAGGCTTTACTCTTTTATGAGTGAAAACAAGATGCTATAAAAAGATTTCAAGAAGTAGGAACAATTATTCAAAGATCCTGTGGTAAGAGAGAACATGATATGTTGGAGGAGCCAGTGCGTAGAGGCTGTCTAAGAAGCTATTCTCTTTATTTTGTAGCCACATTTAGTATTTTAACCTGAAACAGAATCACCTACCTGGTTCATCCACATTTATTCGCTAGTCAGATGATTTGATTATTTCTAGAAATCAGGATTTTCTGTCACTTAGGCTCTTCAGAATAATATACAATAGGTTTATATAGTAATTTCTAAAAATGTGGTTCTAAAAGATAATAGGAACATATAGATAATGCTTCTGGATGATGCTGGAGAGAATTCTGGATTAATCCTTCTGGTTAATGCATCCTTGAGGATATCCACATTTGGATAGAAGAATTTTTATAAAATGAAATGGAAGCACATATTATAGTAATTTTGATTAGGGATCATTTGTGTCATACTCAAGCACTCTGACCCTTTGGTCTCCATACTAGTTGAAAATTTCTTGAATAAGATGGTTGTTGGGATAGGGAAGAAAGACTTACAGGCACAGAAATGGGATTTTAAAATAGCTCCAACATTAAAATGTAGCAGCTGTTGTTGAACACTTCATTCTGTCTTGTCTTTCTGCATTCTCTGGGTCCAAATCTGTTTATAGCAGCTCATGGTAGATCACCCCCAAGAGCCAACTTTGGCCACATGTTGTGTGTCTTATGCTGGGGTTTGAATGAAACATCTTGGTGAGTAAGCTTTAGTTTTACTCTAGAATACTGGGAAAATATTATGCCTGTGGATAAACCAATATTTTCCTGGATTCTTTCCTTGTGTTATTCACAAAGTGAATTGATAAAATCAGGTACATTATTTGTTTTGTCTCAGAGGAGTCTGAAATTACCAAAATCTGAATTAGATTCATCAGAAATCTCCTCTGTTATCACTGGTGTGATCCCCAAACTTGTGAGTGTACTTTGTTTCTTTGTCTGTAAAATGGTGGTGATAATCCATATCTTGTATAATTCACAAGTTGTTTCTTATGGGTCAGAAGAACAAAGTATATTCTGCACTCATAGGTACAGAAGCCAATTAGTTATCTTTTACCAGGTGAAAGGAGGTGTAAAGCAGTAAAGAGTTTTATTTCTTTGAATTTGATAAGAGAACATTTACATGCAAATGAATGGATGCTGTCTGTCTCATTCAGCTCAGGCTGCCATAACAGAATGCCCTAAATTGGATGGTTTAAACATCAGACATTGATGTCTTACAGTTCTGGAGGCTGTGGATTCCTATGATCGGGGCTGCCAGCCAGATCAGTTTCTGCTTGAGGGTTCACTTGGCTTGTGGTTGGTGTCTTCTTTCTGTGTCTCTATGGGAGTGGGAGGAGAAGCAGGAAAAGGAGAAGAGAGGGAGAGAGGTAGAGAGGTAGAGATGGAGCTAGATACTTCTGTTCTCTTATAAAGGCACTAATCTCATCATAGGGGCCTCACTCTCATGACCTCATGCAAACCTAAATCACCTCCCAAAGACCCCCACCTCCTAATACCATGCATTGGAAATTAGACCTTCAGCATATGAATTTGGGGGGCATAGACATCAGTCCATAATACTGTGCTTCAAAGTAGTCATCCTTGAAGGTAATAAATACCAAATAAGATAGAAACTTGAATAGAAAAATAAGAATTTAATGTTTATAATTTACAGGATAATAAAAAGAAATTTTAAAGCCTCTTTAAGTGAATACCTAACTATATATAATACACATCAGTTATATGAGGTAAGTATTATTAAGTTATTTCTACAGAAAAGGGACTGAGCCCTGCGAAGGCCACATGTAATAAACAGTAAAGCTAGAATTTTGACCAGATCTTCCAACGCTATTTCTTCCAACTATTTATAACATAAGGTATAATAGAGAGTAGGATTGAATTCCATATAACCAGCTGAGAAAAGCACATTTGAGAGGTTTTTCTCCTGAGAGGTAATTTTCTTCTTTGGAGAGCAGAATCTCTACTTTCTCCATCTACCATTGAATGATAGGTTCACAGCTGCCATTAGGTAAATTTTAGGTAACTGCCTTAGTCAGGGTTCTCCAGAGAAACAGATCAATGACAGTCCTGTGATCTGTCATCTGTAAGTTGAAGACCCAGGAAAGCTGGTCATTCAGTTCACCCCCAGCTTTTCCTGAGGAAAGATGAGATGAGATGTCCCAGCTCAACAGTGAGGCAGGAAAAAAGGGGCAAATTTCTCCTTCCTCCACTCTGTTCTGTGAAGGCACTCAAGAGATTGACTGATGCCTACCCGCTTTGGGGAGGACCATCTGCCTTATTAAATCCAGTGATATAAATGGTAATGTCATCCAGAAATACCTCACAGACACACCTAGAAATGTTTAATCTGGGCACCTTGTGGACAGCCATGTTGATCAATAAAATTAATCATCACAGTAAATATTAACTAATAGTGACAATAAATGACACAATAATTGGTCTGATTACCTTGGAAATGTGTGACTTTTATGCCTTAGTATCTGTCATTTTCAGAACTTTTATATAAGACACTCATCATACTTCTGGAGTTCCTTAGCGAGGTCTGCTTTCCAGGCTGATACGTCAGAAAGGCTGCTGTCAGAAAGCTCAGCATCTTCTACAAACTTACAGAATTGTATTTCAAAGTTACATGTGGGTGCATTGAATTCTGTGCTCTCTGGACAGTCACATGTTTGGCACACCCCATTGAAACTCTCTCAATTCAGAAAACATTTTATGTCATGAATCCTGAGTGTAGGGAAAAACTCTTGTTTCCATAGTTATTTTTACTTACAATGTGAACACAACAGTGCGTCTTAACATGGCAAAAGAAAAATTAATTTATGACTCTTAACATTCATGTGTTAGAATAATTTTTTTTAATCTTATTTATTTGACAGAGAGATACACTGAGAGAGGGAACATAAGCAGGGGGAGTGGGAGAAGGAGAAGCAGGCTTTCCGTGGAGCAGGGAGCCCAATGTGGGGCTCCATCCTAGGACCCTGGGATCATGACCAGAGCTGAAGGCAAACGCTTAACAACTGAGCCACCAGGAACCCCTAAATTGTATTTTTTATAAAACAAAACTTAAGGACAACCTTATTTTTACACATTTGTATAAAAATTAATTATCAATTTAAAGTAAAATAGTTAAAATAGAGAACTGCAACTTAGAGACTGAAAATTCACAAGTCACAGATACTAAATAGTGCACTTGTTGCTCTTGGTTCCAAGTGAAGATGTCTGTGAAACAATCTGTCTCTCTGATTTCGCCATTGTCCCAGGTTATGACTCAGGGAAAGGTCTGCAGGACAAAAGGTGGACCATATTCAGAAGGCAGTTCCTGCCTCCCCTCCCCCACAGTGTTCCGTAGACTGGGAGAGGTGACACAGCTTGATGGCACCTACAGTAAAGGAGACTTCAGTAACTGAGGTGTCTGAATCTTTTCAAAGTTCTTATCTTGCCATCCAGGACTTGTGGCTGTTCTTTTCAAAGTAAAGACATCTTTAGAACAACTCAACAAAAATATGTGATTATAAAGCTTGCCTTCCTAGAAGGTATTAGTAGCTGAAAATATACTAAATTTCAATTTAAATGGCCACTAATAAGGTCTGTAAACTAAAATATCACAGAAATAAATGGATATATAACTAACACAAAGTTTATGTATGTCTATGTATACGCACTGACACGTACATACACTTGTATACACAGTGCTTGAAGAAATGTATGTGTATTTTGTTACTGTGATTCATTGGAGTTTCATGACTAGTACCTCTCTCATCCCCAGAGCATTTGGCAAAAACCTCTGTTATGGACTGAATGTGCCCTCTCTGCAAACTCATGCTGAAGTCCTGATGCCCTGGGTTAGATGAGGTCATGAGGGCAGAATCCCCATGGTCAGATTAGTGCCCTTAAAAGAGACCAGAGAGCTTACTTGCTCTTCTGTCTCTATCCCCCATGTGAGGAGGATACAGCTGGCAGGCAGCTGGCTACAGATGCGAAAGGTCTCACCAAGAACTGAATCTGCTGCCACCTTAACTTTGGACTTGCCAGCCTCCAAAACTGTGAATACCAGGTGTCTAGATGTCTGTGGTTTGGTTTGCACAGTCTGTTTCTTATGGTAGCCGGGGCGCACTACCTCTGAAAGACAGTTTCATCGAGGGGAAAGCTTGCTGTCCCACTTGGTATCCTAAATGTCGGAGATCTCAGGGCCTGTGCGCACAGAGCCCGCAGGCTAGATGCTCAGTTTTGTACTGGCAACGGCAGCCATTTCTGAAGCAGCTTTGGATGGGGGTGAGGGTTAGCCTTTGTTTACTTACAGAGAATTTAGCTTCAGTGTGGGAGGCTTGAAAGGGAGCAGAGGAAACTGCCTTCTGTCAGCCACCAATAACGGGGCTTGCAGGCAACACAGCCCAGTTTATTTTATAATTTTGTTTCAGTCTGAATTTCTTTATCTAGGACAAGTTTAGATTAGGAACATCCGACCAACAGCAGAAACAGTCCTATCAGCACTGTGTGTTGGTGGCGTGCTGAGCAGCCTTGACCTCTTTTTGACAGACAGCTGTCACATGGCACAACTGAAAGGTAAAACCTATTTCTGGATGTTTGGTCACTTGTGTGCAGACACTGAAAATGGAACTCGTGTGTACCCACATCAGCTCACATTTCAAAGATGTGGAAAACCCAGCTGCTCTGTGGCCTTTTGCTTTCCTTGTGTACCTGGATCCTAATTTATACCTAGGAGAGAATCTGTATTTCCTCTTCTACCCCTACATTGACCCTCTGAAACCTCAGCTTTGGCAGTAGTCTTTGCTAGGTTGGACTACATCTGAATCGGGATAGATGTGGGCCTGTTTTGCATTCCCATTTTATACATTGGTTTTTACCCTTATGGCTCCTGAGTTTGATGATCATACCCTTCCCCTCTGCATGAGGAAGGTGAGAGGGTGCTGCAAGGCAGAGCTTCCCAACCATTAGAGATGTCTCTGCTACAGTCACCCCCTCAGCTGCTAGGCAGGTAGGCAGCTACCAGGGCAGCCAGAGAGCCTCTGTTTAGCAGAGTGTGCCGTGGATGTGTAAATCCCATCGCCTTGTCTAGGCCATGATGAGAGTAATGTTATGAAGCCCCACCTTGTAAGGGATAATTAGGGACAGGGCATTGGTGATTGTCCCTGTCTACTCCAGGGTGCTGCTGAAAAGGAATCATGACCAGACATTGAAACTGGGCACTTTGCCAAAGAAGGAAGTCCAGCCAACTTCAAGGCCCACAGTGATACTCCAGAAGCCTGCGCAGGTCAGGTGGAGACAGAGGAACGAAGCATAACGTATAAGGGCAAGTCTGCTCTCCTCGTGTTTGTTTGTGGTCCGTACTTATGCGTTCCAGAGCCTCACTCCATATGTCACACTACTGTGTTGTTTTCCACATAATCTTACTCTGTTCTTTGAGCTAGGTCGGATGGCTCTGTCATCTCACAGAGAGGGTTCAGAAGTGAAGTGCTAGAACCAGGGTGCAGATTTTAGGTCCAGGGCCTCCTAGCCCAGTGCCCGTTCTCCTATGTTACATAGATTCTTGTGTTTATTGTTTTATTTCAAAACGGTTATCTTATAGAAGAAAGACAGACAAAAGTAAAAATATTTCTTTCTTAATCTCAGAAAAGAATTTATATCCTTCTAGTACAGTCTGGTGTGATGACATTTGTGTTAATGAAATGCCCAAATTGATTCTGGATGGGACGATTGTGAGGAAATAGAAGATCAGACACATCCCAGACCAAAGTGACAGTAGTGAGAAGCTTCAGCTCACCCGGTGGCTGAAACTTGGTTGTGACAATAGGGTGCAGAAGGAAGGTGCAAGGCTAAAACTAATTTTCTTGTTTCCTTGCAGAGCCAGTGTCCCTGAAGTATGTCTCCACAAATTAAATACTGCAGATGTTTCAGGAAGACAAGAAAGAAACAGCTTATTGCTTACAAAATTGTATAGACTAGCCACAAAAGGATTAACGGTTAAATTTGAATAAGCTAATTTGTAAATTTGATTAATTTTTTTTTCTAGCCTTGAAAATTGAATTCTATAAAAGCTTTCCTCAAAACCCTCATTTTAATGCTATTCTAATTTTAAATGTTTGGAAGTGACTTCAGTACAGTTTATTTAAATTCAGCTGAAATGCTTAGATGTTTTTCTTCATGAAGTGATTGTAACAGAAGAAAGTATGAAAAATTGCAGTGCACCTGACTTAAATCTTTTATGCTTTTCCTTTCATTTGATAGGCACTCGTTTCCTATAATCTCTTAAAATTAGGAATGACCAGATACAGAATGATTCAGAGGTTCCAAAAATAGTACTGTATCTCTTGGTTAATATGAAGTTAATTTCTAATGAGAGACTACCTACAGGTTGTTATGTAAACAGTGTTTTCTGAGTTGAAAATACAAGACAAAAAATATTTTTCTTCAGTTACCTGTCTACAGTTTCGTTTTCCTACATAGGCACACTCGTATCACCACCTTAAACTCTCAAATATGAGCAGTGTTAATTCACTGACTTAATCCACTGCTACTGAAAATTTACTGTGTGAAAATGGTGAGTCTAGGCCACAGGCGAGGATTGATGGGGATATTACCCAGACCTCTGAGGAATTCAAATGGGGAGCCACACACACATTCATACAAAAACATCATGGACAAAAAGCAAATAATTTTCATTTACTTGTATTGTACCACAATGATTATTATACACATAAAGAAAATTATGACTCTTGGCTATGAGCCAGTTTGCTGGGATGGAACCCAGTGGTTTTGTAGTTTGGTATTTAGCTCTTTATTTTTCTTTTTCACAGCTTTACTGAGATATAATTCACATGGCATGGTATATTCAGAGACTTGTGCATCTGTTGTCACAGTCAATTTCAGAATATTTTCATTACCCAAAAAGAAATGCCACACCCCTTCATTATCATGTCCCAGTCACCTTATCACCCCAAACTCTGGGCAAACACTAATCTGCTTTAAGTTTCTGTAGACTTGTTCACTCTGAATGTTTCATGTAAATGGGACCATAATAACATGCAGTCCTTTGGGACTGACTTCTTTTAATAAGCACAATGTTTTCAAGATTCATCAGTGTTGTTACACATGTCAGTGTGTCTTTTATGGCCAAGTAATTCTCCCTTGTCTGAATATACCACAATGTGTTTGTTCATTCATCAGTTGATGGACATTGGGCTTGTTTTCTACTTTTTAAATCTTATAAATCATGCTGCTGTGAACATTCACATGCATGTTTTTCTCTGGGCATGTGTTCATTTTTCTTGTTTATGTACCTGGGAGGGAATGTAGGATCCTATGTAACTCTATGTTTAGTAATTTGCAGAACTTCTGAACTAGGTCCCAAAGTGACAGCACCATTCGACATTCCCACTAGCAGTTTATGAGAGTTGAGTCAATCTGCGTCTTTGCTGGCACTTCCTGTGTCTTTTTTATTATCGTCATCCTGATGAGTATAAAGTCACATTTCCTGGTTTTGGTTTGCATTTCCCTGATGGCTAATGATGTTGAGCATCTTCTCTTGTGCTTATTGGCCACCTGTATGTCTTCTTTAGAGAACTGTCCATTCAGAGCCTTTGCCCATTTAAAATCTGGCTTATTTATCTTTATTTAATTGCGACAATTCAACAGTAATTCTTTCTGTACAAATATTTTATCAGATCGATGATTTACAGGAATTTTCTTCTATTCTGTGGGTTTTCTTTTTACTTTCCTAATAGCACCCTTTGAAGCATAGAAGTTTTTAATCTTGACTGAGTCCAATTTATATGTTTTTCTTTTTTTTTTTTAAAGATTTTATTTATTTATTTGTCAGAGAGAGAGCGAGTGAGACCGAGCACAGGCAGACAGAGTGGAAGGCAGAGTCAGAGGGAGAAGCAGGCTCCCTGCGGAGCAAGGAGCCTGATGTGGGACTCCATCCCAGGACGCTGGGATCATGACCTGAGCTGAAGGCAGCTGCTTAACCAACTGAGCCACCCAGGCGTCCCCAATTTATATGTTTTTCTTTTGTTGCTTGTGCTTTTGGTGTCATATCTAAGAAACCACTGCCTACTCCAAGGTCACAAATGGTCTGCCTGTGGTTTTTTTTCTAATTTTTTTTAAATTTCAGATCTTGCTTTTAGATCTTTGATTCATGTTGAGTTAATTTTTATATATGGTATGAGATAGGAGTACAACTTCATTCTTTTGCATGTTGATATCCAGGTGTCCCTGCACCATTTGTTGGCAGGTAATTAACTTTAATCGTCAAATGTTTACCTGTAGTTCAAAGTGGTAAATGAGCACTATGTTAGAAGACGTAGTCTGCAGTATACAAGGATGACTCTTCCCCATCCAGTTCCATAGCAATGCTTACATTTCCTTAATAACAGCATTCCAGTGGAGCCCCTGAAAGGTTTGTATGGGGACAGTGATACAGATATGGAGGATAGTGGATTTTAAAATTCACATACACCTTCACTTACTGAGTATATAGTTTGTACCGGGCATCGTACTAGGCTTTGGGAATACAAAGAGATGCTTACTATAGAGCAGAATTCCAGTAAATAACTGTTAAAGGACTGGAGAAAGTTGGAAAGAAGTTACAGTCCCTGCTCTTTAGAAATGGGCAGATAGATAAATAATATAATATGAAATGCTATAACTGAGCCATAATATGCGAAGCAAGTTTGGAACACAGGGAATTGAACACATAATGAATATAACTGATTAAAGAAGAGTCAAAGTGGAAAGCAACTTGGGAATTACCTGGTAATATTCCAGCAATTTTGCCATTATTGAAATATTTTTTAAAAATTAATTACAGGCATTCGGTTCTCATTTTCAATTATGACCTCTGTTTTACTTCTTGGCAGAATAGGACTTTGCCTTTATTACTGAATGTAACTGCAGAAGAGACAGCTTAGAAAATCCAAGATCTAATGACTTTCTTCTGTTCATCTTATACTTCCCTAATAAACTGCTGTTAGTAAAAACACAGCCATTTTTAAAATGTAATCACATTTATTCCCTTTTACACCTTCTTCCAGGGTCCTCTTTATCTTTCCCAATTGGAAATGGAGGGGTAAATAAATGCTACTTCATGTTTGTTTTTAGCTCATATAAAATTCTTGTTTAGTTTTTTGGGCTCTTGAAGACTAGGTAAGTGGTGCAATATCAAGAAAATCATTACCTAAAGTTTAATGCAATTAATTATTTAACCTATTATGTAGTTTGTCAATTTAGGAAAAAATAGATTACTAGGGCACCTGGGTGGCTCAGTTAAGCATTGCATTCTTGATTGGCTCAGGTCATGGTCTCAGGGTTGTGTGATCGAGCCCTGCATCGGGTTCCGCACTAAGCATGGAGCCTGCTTGAGGTTCTCTCTCTCCCTTTCCCTTTGCCCCTCTCCCTTTTCTTCCTCCTCTTTCCCTCTCTTAAAAAAAAAAGAAAAAGAAAAAAGAAGAAGAAAAATAGATGACCTCTTTAAAAATATTCAATTCTAGAATGGCATCTAGTATTTGTGGGGTCATCTAGCTGTGAACATCAAGTATGTCAAGTATGTGGGCATTCTGAAAATTCATACTGTACGTTGTGATTTTTAAGCTAACAACAACAACAACAACAAAAACACTGTTTTAAACCTAGCCTCTGTTCCCTGTGAGGCAAAGAATCATAGTTTTTACTGTCATTGAACAACTGAAATGTGTTGGTGCTAGTATAGGCATAGCCTCAACCTGCCCTGACAAGCTTACATGGTAATCTATTTGTAGAGGAATCAATAGTCTCTTTCTATTTTCAGGTATTGTATTTCACATAGTTGTTATAAACAAAAATGAAAATCCAAGTCTTTATTGCCTGAGAACAGATTCTTTGATAGATACGTGAATTTGTTTTGAAGTCACCATTGCCCCTTTGTTTTGCTATGCTTTTGAACAAAAGAAAGAGTTCTGAATAATTTTAATGAATTGACACCTAAATCTGTTATTAAGCTCCTATTATATTGCCCATGCTTAATACTTCTTTTTCTTTTTCTTTTATTTATTTATTTATTTATTTATTTATTTATTTATTTTTGAGAGAGAGAGACAAAAAGCACTGGGGGGAGGAGTGGAAGCAGGGGTAGAGGCAGAGACAGAATCTTAAGCCGGCTCCACACCCGGTAGGGAGCCCAGCACAGGGCTTGATCTCACCACCCTGAGATCATGACCTGAGCTGAAATCAAGAGTCTGAAGCTTAACCACCAAACCACCCAGGTGCTGCTAAGACTTCTAATTACTTACAAGAAGAATGAATCCTGTGAATATTAAATTGGCACATATAATGTTTATTTTTTTGCATATCTAGGGTAAATCTTTGGTGGACATTTAACATGAGACTATCAGAAATAGAAGGGATGTAAGAGACTGTGCAGTCCAAATTTTCTAATTTTCTAGATTAGAAAATGAAAGTCCAGAGAAGTGACTGAACTGCATTGGGTTGCATATCTCAATAGTGGTGAGACTTACTACAAACAGTAGGATCTCAAATAAAAATAACATTCTTCCAGTTGTTTGATTACATTCTGTTGCCCGTGAATCCTCTAGATGAGGTAGATGCACTCTACATTTGACTCCTCGTACGTCTGATAATTTTGTAACTAAGGAAACATGGTCTAATTACTGTGGATATGGACCCCTGCGTTAGGTGTCCATGAGAAACTCCTATTTTAAAAGCACTTTTACAGAAGAAGATTGGTCACCCTTATTTGATCATTCATTCTCATGTTTAACAGCCAAGGCTCTCAGGAAGATTTCTTTATGTCAAAGGTTTCAACCCATGAATCCCTAAGGAATCCATGTTATGCAGGTCTCTGAACCCCTTGAAATTATGTGTGCAATGTAATTCACAGCTTTTTAAGATTTTTCAGAGAACCACTACCCAAGATCAATGTGGTTTCTCAGTCTACATTTTAGCAACAATTCTTTTTGTGTTCTCTTCCTTGGAAGACACTTTCTATCATCCATATTATGACCTGGCATTAATTTGAAGATTATTTCTCCTTCCAAATGAAGAACTTCAGATCATACTAACTTTTCTCACAGATTCTTCTTTCCCCAACACTTTCAACCCTATTTTGAACATTTCTTTTGAACATTTCTAAATTCTTTGCAAACCTGAAAGGCGAGGAGTGCAGAATTGGAAATCCTGTATGAATGACGCTTCAGTGAGGTGCTTGGTATCAGAGGGTTAGAGGCCACAGAAGCAAGGCTGCTGAGATAGATCCAGGAATGTGGTTCCACTAAGGTAGACTAGGCATACCCTAGTCTAGCTCAAAATGGAGGATAAGGAGCCCGGTAAGACTTAAAGGATTCAGCACCTTTCAAAGTTCAAAGCATAGTAAATAGATGCTGAAAAAAGGGAGTTCAAAGGATTGGAGGTAGGAATCTAGCCCAGATCCAAAAGTGAAACAGAATCCTCCGAATATGTCCCTGTGAACAAATCGCCATCCTTCTGAGGAAAATCAGTCTTTCACTGTTGAGACTCTTCACATGGGGACAGGCCACTGGACCTTGCAGTGCAAGTACTTGTCTCCCAGATTTTCCTTCCTCCCCCTGCCCCCTCTGCAGTCACTCACACTAGCCTCAGAATGGTGGATCAGGAGAGTTATGTTCCCGAGAGATGTGAGTAATGGCAGCAGTGGCAAGGAGCTGGCAATCTGTAATATAGAACGTAGATTACCAAAATCACAGACTTTTCTGGGAATCTGATGAAAACTATGGGATTTCTCTCCAGAAAGAAGGCATAAGGACCCATCGTGTAAACAAGAAAGGTATACAATTTAACCTTCCCTAAAACTTATTCCTGGTGAATTATTCCTGTTTGAGAAGTATGGTATTGTCTATTTCCCACCCATTTACTTCCTATCTTTTATTCATGGTTTATGTAATTGTGTCCATTGCTCTCTGAGCGATACTAAGGAGGTTTGAGCATATAGTTTCCACATGTGAGCCTAAAGATTAAGGTGGGGACAGCAACACTGAGGCAGGACGGTAACTGTGGAAAGATCCTGAGGACATGGTGAATCGGGGGGATAGGAATTGTACCAAAGAAGTCCAGTATCCCTTTCTCACTAGATGATTATTCCCCTGTTCCTGTGCTAGGATCTAGGTTTGATTTTACTAGAAATAGTCCCTTTATGAATAATGTAATGAGGTATACTGATCCTGAACCAGTTAGTTTTCTGTGCCTCCTCCTAAAGCAGCACCCAGTTCCCCGGATGGCTGGCCTAGGCCCTCCGGCGACAGGGGAGGCAGGGGAGACCTCTGGCCAGGATTAGGTGAGAGAATAGAGCAGGAAGGACGGCCACAGCCTGGACGTCACTCCTGCCCATTAAGGAGCAAATTGCTGGTTTCACTCATTAGTTTCCAGCGGCAGGCCCACTGACTCTGTCTAGAATTGTTAAATATGTAAGACTGAATGTAGAGAGTGATTATCTGGATCATCTGAGTTGAATAATTCTCCATTTACCAAAAATTATATAAATACTGTCTGAAACAAAGTTCTTGAATTATAGTTAAGCCTATGTTTATATACCACTAAGAATAAGGAAACAAAAATGGTCTTTTTGTCTTTTTTTTTTTTTAAGTTACAGCCAAAAAAAAAAAAAATCTGTTTGAAAGATGGGATCCCTAAATGTGTAAATATTTAAGTGTATTAAATGTGTAAGAATCTAGTTTCTTTTGCTGTAATGGTTTTATTTTTTTCTTTTTTCTCCCTTTACTTGATCTCTTCAAATCCTGACTTTCCTTGAGGCCTAGTTTGGGGCCTGTCCTGCCTATGAAAAAGAGACAATAGAGCTACTCAGATGGCATTTTGGAGTATAAATGAGATTGTCCAGTCCTGCCTCTGGCAGAGGGGCTGGAACATAGTAAGCAATTTATCTATTAGCTACAGTTGATGCTAATAGGATGCTAATGGCTACTTTTCCCAAATACTCTGATCAACATTTAGCTTCCTCACTCTATGGCCATAAAAAATATTTAAAGCCTTACCACTTTCTGACACTTACTATCCTAATTACAATTTTATGTTATCTCTACAGTGAGATTGCAGACTCTGAGAGGCAAGGGCAGGCAATACAAAATTTGCTGAATTGGTTTCAAAATTGGCACTTACTTGCTTTACAAGTCACATGGTCTTCATTTTGCTTATTTATTTTTTTTCTCAACAGAAAATGAAAACACTTGCAGAAAGGAGGAGGAGTGCCCCATCTCTTATCCTGGATAAAGCCCTACAAAAAAGGCCCAGTACCAAGTAAGTGAATAGCCTTGTTTTACACATTTGGTATGTGCTGTTGTTTTTTATATAAGGTTTTTTGTTTTTTATCAGCACCAAAATTCTCTGTTTAATAATAGAAGACACGACTTCTGTGCTGTTATTTGATAAAGTGTGTATTTTATGTGACTCATAAAACCTTTTAGAGCTGGTCTATATGATCAGTTGCTTTAAAACTAATTTAAAAATCTTCATCTCTTAGTACACAAATGTGCAGGCTATGCATATTGTTGAAGTTTATTTATAGAAACAAGTAGCAATCAGAATACGAAAAGATGAGTTATTTTAACCACCCACATATCTTGATTATGCACAAACTTTAGCTCATTTTTTATCATAAGGTGATACTTGTGCCTGGGTATGAGGTAAAATTTTACCAATTTTAGGTATGAAGAAAGATAACCAAATTGAGATTATAAAAATGGAATGCTGACTTCCTATATGTGTTATTAAATTAATTAGTGAATTAACCGGTCGAATTTGAAGTAGAAAAACAGGCTAGCTTACTGTGGAAATGACCATTTCACCCATTAAGATTAAATACCATTTCAATAGACATTTTAAGTAAGTCTTTCATAATACGCAGAAATTGAATGAGTATTCAGTCATTAACTTATTTATTAATTTTTAAATGGCATTTTAACCAGGAGCAGTTTTTATGTTCAAAGGAATTCTGTGATTATTTTCCTCTAATCTGTAATCCTTTTATATAAAGTGAAATCTTTATCCCCTTTACTTAAAATGAGAGAATACCTGGTATTTCTATGAATGATGTGCTAATTTAACATAAAATCTGTATGAAGGCATGGCGGATTTTTTTCAGTGCCAAAAATAAATTACAGAACCAAATCCCAATCAGTGAAACTTCCAGAGTACTGTGGTCACTCTCTTAGTACTCAGCATGTTCTCAGACTCCGGCAGTTCCCCCACCTGTCCCTAGAAGATACATTAGGCATGGGTTGATCAGGAAATGTAAATTACTTTTAATAGAAGCCTAATCAAAATGTAATTAGGAAGATACTCTTCTTCCAAATAAATAATAATTTTCAGTGCCTATATAAATGACTTCTGGATTATTTGCATTAATTTATCTTTGCCTTAGTGTGGGAAAAAGATAATGGTAATATTTTTACAGTTTGACCTTGATTATCTAGAAAACTCAGGAGTAAGTATTTTTGGGGGGAGGCAGAGAGAGGAGGCAGAATTATTAGTACAACTGTATATATGGATATATTATACATATAAAAATAGCTTTATTATCTACTTTTGAAAAACAGTTTTAGGTGTAATTTCTTATTGGAAGCTTCTAGGATAGAGGTGTCTTAGGCTTTTCAATTATAATATATAATATATAGTTTATAATCTGATATAAGTAACTGATATAAATATCAGAGAATCTTCAGCCCAAGATCAGGTCAGTAGTGGCCTGTAGTGGTCAGTAGTGGCCTACTTACTCCTAAGCTTGTGAGAATCTGTAATAGTATACATGTAGATACTTAGTTTGTGTTTAGAAGTTTGGAATTTTGTGGAGCATTTGAGTTTATCTCAGCAATTTAGTGGGGAGCATTTGAGTTTATCTCAGCAATTTAGTGGGCAATGGCCAGAGATGGTAGGCATCATGTAATGCACAGGTTATCGTGCAAATCATAGAATTGTGGGGTACCTCTGTGGCTTTGAGGGTCCCATGCATGGCATGTTTGTGAAGGGAGCTGAACAACTTTATACTTATCTCTGCCTATAACTTAACTTTATTTTACATAAAAAGACAAGGTATGCTTTTGTTTTAATAAACACTAAATTTTCCAGAAATGCCACTACCTCATGTATCAAAAGATAATTGTACTTTATAATATTTGGGACCATTTCAAAAAATCATTTGACTTCATTTTCCTGTACTTGTGTGTTATGGTATCTTACCATCTGACTTTTCTTAAATTTAAATATATGAACTGTACATAGTATAAGCATCTGAGCACTTCATTGTCTTTTAGTACAGTCCTGCAAGAGCATGTACCTATTGAAATACATAATTTATTATTAATTACTATTATTCTATTTTCCTTTTGTATTACTGTTAGGGCATTACATTGATACTTTTGAAATTCTGTTAAATATCTGCGAATTTCATTTCATGATAGAAAAGGAGGAATGGAAATGAATACATACACATAGATGTTGGTATCACATTAGGAAACTGGGTCTAATAAGGTTGAGAAGGAAGAGGCAGATGAAATACCGGGTCATATACACTGACAACACTTAAAACCCACCTTATTGGAATTGTTGTGAGTTAGAGAACCAGTGCGCTAATACACAGCCATGTCCTTCCCCATTCTGGCCTTCCCATCACCTCTGCAATAATTAGGGCTTACTTTAGAGTCAGTTCCCCAAAATTATGCCTCAGAAATAATGGAATATGGTGGACTTGTATAAAATAACCACAGAAAAAAAGCTATTTAAGTTGAAGTTGTATATGTTTTAGTCTTCAATTTATTTCTTATGAGCCTCTCCAGGTCAATAAAGTGAGTGAATAGCGCAGGGGAATAGGGTCTTCATCTGTTGTACGGAAATAGTGCTTTTACTCTGTGCAACATTGGGCAGTCAGTGTGTACAAAAAGAAAGCTGTTGGGTATTGAATGTGTACAGGTTTTTGTAGGTAATATAATCTCTGGATTGGAAGGAACTATAAAGGTCTTCTAGTTTGGTGGTTTCCAAAACTTTCTAGTTAGTGTTCTACAGTGGGATCCAGACAGCTGCAAAATTGTCACAAACTCCTCATGGTTGGTTCCAATATACCCTTGGTGGAGAACCACTATGGTAAGCTATAAAAGAATCCCTTTTTTAAAGATTTTATTTATCAAAGAGAGAGAGGGGGAGAGAGCGAGCACAGGCAGACAGAATGGCAGGTAGAGGCAGAGGGAGAAGCAGGCTCCCGGCCGAGCAAGGAGCCCGATGTGGGACTCGATCCTAGGACGCTGGGATCATGACCTGAGCCGAAGGCAGTTGCTTAACCAACTGAGCCATGCAGGCGTCCCAAAAGAATCCCTTTTTTAAAAGAGTGGTTTTAGGGAAAGCTGGGTGGCTTGGTCAGTTAAGTGTCCGACTCTTGATTTCAACTCAGGGTTGTGAGATCCAGCCCCATGAAAAAAAGAATTTTGCTTACTATCAGTTGCACCCAGGAAACATGAAAACCTTCTAAAGGCCAAGCTGATAGCATACTTGCTTCAATTAGAACTTTATACAATAAGATCTAGTACCTAAAAAGAATAAAGAATCTTTATTATTTCTTTACATGTAATATCATGGGAACTAAACTGTAAAAGAAATAGAGTACTGTAGCACTTCATATTTCTTGAATTAAATACACAGTCACCCTTACTGAATTTTGGCATTGTGACAGAATTTTACTGTTTCTACTGTGGTTTCCCAGTAATGTGTTGCTTAGTAATTAATGACAGTAAAAGTTTTGTCCAAAGTTTAGCAAACATCTGCAGGGGATTTATAAGAATCATTTCATTTAATAGCTGTTGCACCTCAATTTTTATTGAATTTAATGAATAAGAATTGTATTTATTTATTTATTTATTTATTATTTATTTTAATAAGATAGTATCTTTATTTATTTTTGTATTTAAAATTTTTTTGGCTTTATTTTATTTTTTCAGTGTTCCAATATTCATTGTTCATGCATTATACCTAGTGCTCTGTGCAATATGTGCCCTCCTTAATACCCACGGCCAGCTAGTTTTAAAAGAGAGGGAACACTTAGGTTAATTGGTGAGTTAACTATGTTGAAGTTTTATTTCCTGTGTTCTTGGATCAGCCTTGGCACCTAATTAGAGGACTTAGTTTCCTTAAATGTAAACTGAGACTGTATAGAACTTACTTTCTCATGAAACCCTTCTACCTCTAGTTCTATGGCTGTATAATGAAGATTTGTGAAATTCAGTTAGAAGACTTCCTTATGCGTACTCTGAATTCTAGTCATTCTTACTACTTGCAGTGCCCTCGGCATATTGTGCTCTCACATTGGCTCAGGTGTCACTTCCTTCAGGCGTGCCTCTAACCCATTAGAGATAACATTCACACTTCTGGAGCTTTTCATCCTAAGCATTCCTGCCCCTGCTTTGGCATCACCATCTATGTCATGCTCCCTTGAAAGTCACTGACATTTAAAATGGGACATTCTGCCCTTTCTGTCCCATGCAGGGACATACCTGCCATTTTGTACATAACTTGTGTTCAATTATTATTTGTTGGCTGAATTGGTGAGTGAGTAAGTGACTCCATTTCCAAACCAGAACAGAACTTAGTAAGTTTGCACAGTTTAGTAGTTTCTTAAATTTCTGCCTTTCCTGCCCTCCCGTAGGTAGTCAACACATGAGAGACTTTCCTTGTTCGTCAGTATTATTGGTGAAATTCTAGCTAAGAAGAAAGGCAGATTGTTTTTGACAAAGTGACTCTGAGTTATTGTTAGGAAGTTTTCTCATGCAGCAAAATACCCCACAAACTCATGTATCTGATCTAGAAGTACCACATTTATTGGCATTCTCATGGTATTTCTTCATTGTTTACTCAGGGAGAGTTCAAGTCATACAGATTCAAGTCACACAGAGTTTCAAGTCATACAGAGTTTCCCTCCAGAAGTTCGCTTGTTTTGATAGGTACCACCCTGTAGAAGTTACGCAAAAATGTACCCACTTTTGTTTTTAGTTACAATCTGTTAACACTTTTCAGTTGATATTCACCTATTTCCATCCCCACATCCGAATTAATTTACTGTGTGTGTGCTGTTTGCAAGACTTCGTGTTAGGGACTTTACATAGGTTCCCTTTTCAATCTCTGCTCCCTGCTGCTGAGAGGACAGGCAGGGCAGCACTGTGATGCCACAGGAAGGGCTGGGGCTTTAGCTGCATTCCCATGCCAACTGTCCATCCTGAATTTCGGTGTGACCTTGGAAAAATCACTTATTCTCTGAGTGTCAGTGTTTTCCTCTGTAAAGTATAAATCTAATGCTTTCATCACAAAATATGAAGTGTGAAAATTCTTAGAAAATTGACTTGATTATTATTAGTTGCCTCTTTCCTTCCCTTAGATGTATTTCATTTTCAAGCTTTAAACCTCCTGACTCATCCAGCAAAGTCAAATTTGTTAGTGAAAAATCCCACTTCATCATTATAGCATTGTATAACCAGAAGTAACTCATTGAGCCTGGATCCTTATGTGGTGGAAATTGAGTCAAACATTTGCCCTAGGTCAACAGTTGATTATAGACTTAAGAGACAGGATTGGAAGTGGCAGGTCTCTGGTTTTGATGGTATTTTCTTTGCATCAGTCAAACAAAGGGCTATGATATAGCGTCTAAGAGCATGGATTCTTGAGCCAGATTGCCAGGTGTGACTCCTGATACTGGTCCTTACTAGCTTTATGATGTTGGGTAAGTTTTTAAACCAGGGATAATAACCTATCTTATAAGATTGTAAAGAAGACTAAATGGGTCTTACATATGTAAATTCCTTAATGTAATCACCAGCCTGTAATCAGTGCTGTATGTCTGAACGTTATTGTTAGTAGTAGTAGTAGTAGTAGTAGCAGTAGCAGTAGTAACAACAGAAGTAGAAGTATACAGAATGCTCATAGAAAAACTCCCTGAGCACCACAGCAGATTAGAAATAAAAAGGGGGAAAAGATGCAGTCTAGAAGCTAACTGGTCTCTAATACTAAATTCATTTTACAAGACAATTATATTTCTGGATCTGTCCTCATGCAGGATTAACTCAGAACATTTGGTATTTATTCTTGGTAGACCCTGACAACTCTTGAGGTCTCCCTAAGCAGAAGTTCAAAGTAAGCCTAGAATGATTCTGGGAAATAAGGTCCTAAGACAAGGAGAATTGACATGGTTTGCTTGGCCCTTCCAGATGAAGGGTCTTGAGGAAAGCCATATGTGCCGAACTATGAATCAAGATGAGACATATACAGAACTGGCCAGTCTGGGATAGGGATGCTAGGATGAGCGAGCCACATCAGAAGGTGCTGGAGAACTAGGACAGCAGCTGTTTGTTGGCTGGCTTCTGCTTCCTTTTGGTCAGTTCATTCCTGTTGTGCATGACTACACACACATACACACACACACACACACACACACACACGCACACTAACATTACCTTACCTAGGATATCCCCCATTGTGTTCTACAAATTTCTCATTACCCCATTTCCTTTTTTTCTCTGTTATGTTAGCATTATAACTTTAATACTTATCTAAAGTAGATGATAACACATCATCCTTTCATATGCAAGGAGTACATTTGTACTCTGGAGTGGTTTACTAAGGAGTGTGGCCAAGTCTACTTTCATCGCAGAATGAAAAACTACCTCCACTTGTGATTGTTCAGTGTGAACTTTCCAGATATGGTAACTGGAATGAATTGAATGGCCTCATAAAGGCCATTCTCATACTGAAAACCCTAGGATAGTTGTGGTGACAGTTAAATATAGTTTACCAGAAAGGTGAGTTACTAGACTTTCTTTTGGAACTCTGTATACCTTCCCTATCTAGATACAGTTTCTTGGTACAAGACTTTGAAATAAGATATTGAATTTTAGAGGAACTTTTTAAAAATCCTTAATGCCTTTTCAAAATCACAAATAAACTACATAGACACATTATCTTAGAAGAAAACCTGTGCCGGATACTCATCATTGTGCTGCCTTGCACTCTGTGCCAGCTGGCTCTGCAGGAGGCCTCTTCTTAGAGTTTGGGACATGCATCCATTGGTTTTCATTGAAAGACACATAGATAATTCAAGGTGTGTGATCAGAAGAACACCAAGTAGGATTTAGATACTTGAAGATTGCCAACGGCCTGCAGGATCCCTCTTTCCTTGTGAGGAACATTTTCCAAAGTTGTAAGATTTGGTTGTAAAGGAAAGAGACAGCTATTGCTTTATAAAGTGGCAAAGTTGGCAAATTTTTAACCAAAATGAAACTCATTGCTTTATTAAAAGAAAAAGACTTTCCAGACCCACAGATCACCTTATTCTTTTCAAACTACTTTTCATCTTCTTTCAAAAATAACCAAATACATCTGTTCCTGGTGTGTTGTGCTGTTTTCCTATGGCATGATGCTGGGAGGGCATCATCAGAAGATTATATTAAGTGTCTCCACATTCTAGTGCAATTTGAGAGTCAAATTAATTTATTTTTGCCCTTGCAGAACAGTGCATCCATTTAATTTCTTCTTCCTAACTATAGCTTAATTTGCTCACTGCAGTTATGATTTAATTTTATCTTTCATATGGGCACCAGGAAAGCACTGACTGCCTCATTAGTGATATTTACTCTCCATTCACACCCCTCTCATGGGGCTGGCGACTGTCCTGAGACATTCTTACTCTACTGGACTATGTCTTCCCTTCCCCTGTGCAGTTTGAAAGCTAGGATTCCTCAGAGGAGCTTTAAAGTTCCATTACTGACTTTCCTTCAGAACCCTGAAAAAAGGACTTGGAGGGAGGTGGAAGAATAATTGTCACTACTATCAAGAAGCTTCATAGAATGGTGGTTAAGAAAGTGTGGACCTTGCAGCCATCCTACCTGGGTAGAACCTGGCCCTGCTTCTTACCAAGAGAAAGAACTTTGGACAAGTTCCTTAACCTCTTAAGGCCTCGCTTTCCTCATCTATAAAACGAGGATGACCTCATAGGGGATTCAGAGAGTTGATACTATAATGCATCTGGCACACTGTAAGTATTATGTAAGTTTTCTTTATTAAATAAAACTGTTGAAAATACATAAATCCTTGCTCTGCCCCGTTACATGGTGTATAATTTCTTAGTGTTCCATGTTTAGGACTTGTTTTCTCAACTTGTCTATCTGCTTTGTGAGTGAAGGGACCACGTCTTCGTTCTTCACATCTCCGTGTTCAGTGGTGGGTATGGAAGAGAGACTCTGTAATATTCGCTGAGCTGAATGAGTGAGTCCTTCCTCTTCCAGCTAAGTAGGACAGCTCTCAGTTGAAATGGAAAGAAGGGTAAGAGTCCACTACTGCCTGAGAAAGTAACACAGCCAGCATCAGAAAACCACAGAAAGAAGTATCACTTCTGGAGTGACTGGCTGTTTAATAGATGCGATGTAATGCTTGCATCTGTGCTATGAGTCACTGCCATTAGTTCTCTGATGTATAGCTCCTGGTGTATTGAGAAGACACAGAGAATGGGGTCTTATTCCTCCTCAATCACTGCATGACCTCGGTAGAGTCACTTAACCTTTCTGCAACAAGGACTGTTTGCTCATCTGTCAGTGGTAGGAAGGAGGGAAGAGTGAGGTTGACTAAATCATTTATGTACTTCTTCCACCAGCCCTCAACTTCACAGTTTTGTTTCTTTATACTAATTGTAGCTTCATCACATAGAGAACAGAAAATGGTATGATTGTTCCTTGCAAACCTTTTTATCACAACTCTTGCATCCCCAGGAGTATGTCTGTGGTGCTGCTAAGAACTATGTATCCTGGCTGTCCTCCTTCATTGCAAAGGTCAAGCATTCACTTGTGTGGGATTTTGGTCTGTTTATTGTTATAATGTCATTTTGGTAGCTGGCCTCCATAATGACCGCAGGGATTCCCACCTCCTGGTGTTCACACTCTTGTCTAGTCCCCTCCCACTCTGATCAGAAGTGATCTGTATAACAAGCACAATATTGCAAAAATGATGGTGTATCACTTTTAAGATTAAGGCCAAGCTTCTGTCTTGTTATCATACTCTCTCTGTCTCTCTGATCTCTTGTTCGGTGGGAAACCATGTTCTGAACAGTCCTATGGAGAGGCCGATAGGCGAGGAACTTCTGAAGCCTCCAGCTACAGCTGTATGAGTGAGCTTGGAATCAGATTTTCCAGCCCCAGTCAAGTTTTCAGAGATCACAGCCCCAACCGGACTCAGCCTCAGAAGCAATCTCAGCCAGACCCAGGCAGCTAAGCCACTCCCTGGTTCCTGACCAGTAGAGAATGAGTGAGGTGATAAATGCTTGTTTTAAGCTGCTATGTTTGGGGTAGTTTGTAAGGCATCAATAGATAACGAGTAGTCATCTTCACTTTATTAAACTAGCTTTCTAGAATGTTTCTCCCATGTACCTTTTATGTATTCTTATAGGTAGAGGTGGAAAGATGGAAATACATACAGTTGCCATTTATAAATGAAAATGGTCACTTTCCAGATCATGTAATTTGTTGGAAAGGGGGCCAGATGACATTCTTTCTTTCTTTAAACAGCTTTATTGAGATACAGTTTATATCATACAATTCATCCATTTAAAGTATACAATTCGGGGCACCTGGGTGGCCCAGTGGCTTAAGCCTCTGCCTTCGGCTCAGGTCATGGTCTCAGGGTCCTGGGATCAAGCCCCTCATCAGGCTCTCTGCTCAGCGGGGATCCTGCTTCCTCCTCCCTCTCTCTGCCTGCCTCTCTGTCTGCTTGTGATCTCTCTCTCTATATCAAATAAATAAAATCTTTAAAAAATTATTTAAAGTATACAATCCGGTTCTTTTTAATATAGTCACAGAATTGTGCAAGTATTACCACAGTCGTCTTCTTTTAAGATTTTATTTATTTTATTTAATTTATAACATAAAATATATATTATAAATATAAAATATTTTATATAATTAATTTTACTTATTTGTTTATTTATTTAAGATTTTATTTATTTATTAGAGAGCATGGGTACAAGTGATAGGAGGAGCAGAGGGAGAGGGAGAGAGGGTCTGAAGCAGACTTCCTGCTGACAGGGAGCCTAACACGACACAGGGCTCCACCCCGGGACTGCAAGATCATGACCTGAGCTGAAACCAAGAGTCGGACATTTAACTAACTGAAGCCATGGAGGCACCCCCATTACCATAGACTTAGAGTGTTCTCATCCCTCCTAGAAGAAACGCCATAGCCATTAGCTGTCCTTCCTCTTTATCTCCCATGTCCCTTCTTCCCTGTCTACAGTTCTGAGCAGCCACTCATCTCTTTTCATTTCCTGTAGCTTCGCCTCTTCTAGACATTTCATATAAATGCAGTCATGCTCTGTGTGGTCTTTTTTGGCTGGCTTCTTCCAGTTAGCGTGATGTGTTCAAGGTTCTTCCGTGTTGTACCTTATACTCATACTTCATTACTTTCAGTTGTGAAATACAATGTCATTAGGTGGTAAGTACACCACATTTTGTTTATTTGCTGATCAGTTCATGGATGTTTGGATAATTTCCACTTTTTAGCTATTACGAATAATGTTGCTGTGAAAATTCACATACAGGTTTTGTGTGAACATGTGTTTCATTGCTCTTGGAGATATACCTAGGGTGGAATTGTTGGGTCGTGTGATAATTCTATGTTTAGCTCTTTAAGAAGCTGCCAAACTGTTTTCCAGCACAGCTGCACCATCGTACACTCCCGCCAGCAACATGTAAGGGCTCTGCTTTTTCCACGCCCTTAACAACCCTCGTTATTTTTTGGCTTTTTGACTATAGCTGCCTCAGCCAGCATGAAGAGGCGCCTCTTCTGCTTCTCATTTCGTTATGCCATTGATCATCTTTTCATGTGTTTACCTGCCAGTTGTATCTTTTGGGGGAAAGGTTCTATTTAAAACTTAGAGCATTTTTAATTGGGTTATTTGTCTTTTTATTAATGAGTTGAAAGAGTTGTTTATGTGTGGCCAAACAGTATTCTTAACATTATGTGCGTATATACACAAGGCAAAGCACAGGATTGTGGCACTAATTTGAGGCTTGTGAGGTCCCCAAACCACTTGAGCTTCAAACATCTGGATAATTGAAGACCAACCAAGCTTCAGTTGTCCACTTCATTTTGCATTTATGTATCTTTGATTTTGGTTGCTTTTTTTTTCTCCTTCATTGAAACTAACCCTTCTGTTTTGGGGGGAAAAAATAATTTCTATAAGCATGGTCCTTTAGCAGATTTCTGTGATACATACTCTATAAATTAAGATATTTAATAATCTTAAACTTTTTGATAACCATGGCTTTCTGGAGTATCTATTTTCTTGTTTGTTCTTTAAATACATAGTTGTTAGAGAGTTAAATATGTGCATTTTTCTCACAAAAAATACAGGGGCAAAATGAAATTTTAGTCTGTATTCATGGGTATCTTTCTTGATACCTTTTTCTGTCACTTGGCTTCAAAGTTTATGTACATAATTTTATGATCAAATCACCATCATGTATGATGCTGTGCATGGTAGGAATATTCTTTACTGTATTTATAGATCATGTATGTACATATATTAAAAATAAATAAAATTCGATGGATTTACTTAAACTTATAACATGAAGAATGGAGTTAAAGAATAAATATGCTAAGCTTTTGGAAGTTGTAACAGTATATATGTTTTATTTCTGACATTTCAGCTTTTTCCTACAAAAATGTTGTCATTTATTTATTCAAAGACTGCCCACCATAAGGGAGACACTCTTACTAGATAAAGAGTTTTTCTATACTAGCCTTCAGGGAGCTCACAAACAAGTAGTTAAGGAAAAAAATGTCAGAAATAAATTACTTTAATAGACTACAAGTGCTATAATGGAGGTAGAAATAAAACAACAAAGCGAATGCCTTAGGCCTTGAGGGAGAGTGTCGTAGAGGTGATACTGTCGATGCTGGGGTTTGATGGATTAGTAGGAGTTTCTTAGCAGAGGGAACAGGTGACACAGTGCACTATTCTAATGTTCAAAGTTCAAAGGAAGGAGTGACAGGTGATGAGGATAGCAAAACAAAGACCAGACTGAAAATCGCCTTCGTCAGCCTCAGGACTTTGGATTTCTGGATAGTAGAGCTATAATCTAAGAAAATCAGAGTTAATGATGTGATGTAATTTTTGTTTTTGAAAGACAGCTCTATCAAAGAATTGACTGGAAGAGAGATAGTCAAGGCAGGTAGGATATTTAGGAGACAGTTGAAAAAAATTCAGGCACATGTTAATGAAGAGCTTGCATGGTGAAGGGGAAAAATTTAGAGGGAGAATTAGATGTGGATATAAGACAGAAGAAATTAAGAATGAAGTTTCTAGCTTTTGAAGACTGGATAAATGTGGTGACATTAACAGATTGGCCCATTGAGCAAATTTTCAACATGGAGAATTTTAATGGTATAGGACAAAGTGTTAGTATTAGCAATACTAATAAAATACTAATAAAAGCTACAATTTAGAAACAAGATGGGATCGGGAGGGAGACAAACCATAAGAGACTCTGAATCTCACAAAACATACTGAGGGTTTCCGGGGTGGGAGGTGGAGAGGGTGGTTGAGTTATGGACATTGGGGAGGGTATGTGCTATGGTGAGTGCTGTGAAGTGTGTAAGCCTGATGATTCACAGACCTGTACCCCTGGGGCAAATAATACATTGTATGTTAATAAAAATAATTAATTTTAAAAGCTACAATTTAAATTGAATGCTTACCATTTACCAGGTTCTAGTTAAGTATTTTGTGTGTGTGTGTGTGTGTGTGTGTGTGTGTGTATACACGTACATACATATATACACATCTTAATTTTATTTTCTTTTTTTCACGTTCCAAGATTCATTGTTTATGTGGAGCACCACACCCAGTGCTCCATGCAATAATGTCCTCCTTAGTACCCACCACCAGGCTCACCCAACACTCTACCCCCCTCCCACCCAAAACCCTCAGTTAATTCTCTGTGATGTTAAATTTTGTGACCTTACCCAACATACTATACACTACCTCAGTAAAATCATTTCAGTTTTGAGAATTTCCTATCTCATAAGATAAAGAACATTTCTAGAAGCTAGGTTTATGAAACTTCAATGTACTCTTATAATCTCTTTATGGCCATTAGATTATCTCTGATGTAGTTGTACATGACAGACAAGAGATCATCACTTCAAATGAAAATGATAGAATGGCTCTGAAATGTTTCTGCTACTTTTATCTCCAGCTCAAAGAAGCTAAAAATTCCTATAAATTACATTGTTTAATATAATTATTTACTTAACTCTGGGTATTTTCTAGTATAAAGCAGGGACGTTGAAATGTTGTATATTGCATTTCGTAGTACTTGGGTATATTTTCACTTTTTACTATTTTTAATGTTTCTAGCCTATGCCAGAGAGTATGATTGCATGGTATATGATTTCTAACTTTTCTTTATGACTTGTTGCAAAATCAGATATTTGGAAGTATGACATGTATGTTGAAAAGGATGTTACCAGTTATGTGAGTCATCAGTCCTTCCTAATATTTTGTCCTCTTCTTCTGTCACTCACTAAGAGAGCCAATGTAGTGTTTTCCACTTCAGTTGTGGACATGTCAGTTTCTTCTTGTTATTCTATTAGTTTGAAACCTATATTGTGAGGTCCATAAAACTCAGAATAGTTCTGTCTTTTATCAAGTGGAAACATCTTTCCTTTGTCCAATTTGTTTTGTTTTGTTTTCGTCTCTGTCTCTTTTGCCTCAGCAGAATGTGTCTGAGATTCTTCCCTGTTCAATACATCAGAAGTTTGCTCCTTTTTATTTCCAAGCAGTATTCCATTTGTGGATATACCACAGTGAGCTTCTTCATTCACCTGTCAATAGACATTTGAGTTGTCAGCACTTTGGGGCTGTTATGAAGGAAACCGCTGTGAATGTTTGCATGCAAGTCTTTTGTTTTCACTCTGTGGGTAAATGCTACAGAGTTAAATTACTGGGTCATATATAAGTGTTTCTGTGTGTGTGTCACACACAGAATACTGTCAGACAGTATTCTAAGGTGTTTGTACTATTTTACATACCCACCAACAATGCAAGAGATCTTCAGTTGTTCCACATCCTGGCCAAAACTTAGTAAATAAATGACAATTTTAAAATGCTTAGCATTCTACTGGGTATATAGTGGTATCTCAGTGTAGTTTTAATTGGCATTTTCCTGAAGACTAAGATATTGGGCATCATCTCATGTAACTATTGCCCATATTCCTTTGTGAACTTTTGTGTGTTTCTTTAATTTGTAAACCTAGGGAATTATAAGAGTTCTTTATATATTCCAGATATATAGGTCCTTTGTCAGATGTATATAGTGAAAATATTTCCTCTAAATCTGTCTTGTCTTTTCATTTTCTTTAATACTCCTTTTTGAGGAGCAAAAATTTTTAATTATGATGAAGTCTAATTCAACAAGTTTTTTATAGCTTATATGTCTGTGTCTTCTCTAAGGAATATTTGAATATTTGAAAGTCTCAAAGATAGTATCCTGTTTTCTTCTATGCTAGGCCTATCATAAAGGTGATTTAATTTTTGCATACTATATAAAGTAAAGGTAGAGGTTACTGTTTTTCCTTGCAGATATCCAGTTGCTGCAATACCAATGACTGTAAAGAGTTTCTTTTGCCAATTGGGAAAATAGGACCTGTTTTCCTTCTGGAAACTTTGTCAACAACCCGCTCACCATATTTGTATAGGTCTACTTCTGAACTCCATTCTTTTCAATCACTCTGTCTATTCTTGCTAATATCATATCTTCCTTACTGAACTTTCTAATAAGATTTCCATGGTTTTTGTTGATATTGTAACTTTTTATCATGTGATTCATTTGATCATTGCTAATATATAGAAATACAGTTGAGTCTTTGTTTATTGACCTTTAATTTTTGATCTTACTAAATTCACTTATTGTTAGGTTTAAAAAAAAAAAAACTCTATTAGCTTTAATGTAGATTTCTCAGAATATTCTATGTACAAATTCATTTCCTTTATGAGTAAAGACAGTTTTACTTTTTCCATTCTGAAATGTTCAATTTTTCTTTTCTTACTTCAATGTACTAGCTAGAACTCTAGTATATTGTTTAATAGAAGTGGTGTGAACAGACTTAACATTTTTTGTTCCTCAGTTTAGGCAGGAAAATAGTCTTTCACCACAACATATTAGCTGGCTATAGAGTCTTTTTGTAGATGTCCATTATTAAATTGAGGAATTATCTTTTTAGTTTTTTAATGTTTTTTCAAGTATGGGTGTTGAATTTTGTCAAATACTTCTCTTGCAACTTTGAAATGATTGTATATTGCTGTTGCTTTCTTTTCTTTAGTCTTAATATAGTGAATTACAGTGATTTCTTTTTAAATAAACTTATTTTAAAATACATTCAGGTTTGGGGCGCCTGGGTGGCTCAGTGGGTTAAAGCCTCTGCTTCGGCACCGGTCATGATCTCACGGTCCTGGGATCAAGCCCCACATCGGGCTCTCTGCTCATCAGGGAGCCTACTTCCCTTCCTGTCTCTCTGCCTACCTGTGATCTGTCTGTCAAATAAATAAATAAAAATAAAAATAAATGTTAAAAAATAGATTCAGATTTACAGGAAAGTTGCAAGATGTTTACAGAGTTTCTGAGTGCCATCAACCAGTGTACTTTTTAACATCTTGAAATACCGTAATACATTTGTTACCACTAATGAACCAGCATTAATACATTGTTATTGACTGAAGGCTGTACTTACCAGATTTTTACCTAATGTCCTTTTTCTCATCCCAAATACAATATTAGATTTAGTCATTATATCTTCCTTAAGCTCCTCTAGACTAAGACAGCTCTTCATATTTTTTATGACCTTGACAATTTTGAGGCATTTAGTAGAATGTCTTTCATTTTGGGTTTGTCTGATGTTTTCTTACAGTTAGAACAGGGTTATGTATAGGTTTATAAAGTTATTTTTCAGTCCATGTATATTAGGGATAGGGCTGCAGTTTTCCTGTACTGTCTTTATCTGGTCTTGGCACCAGGATAATGGTGGACTCATAAAATGAGCTGGGCAGTGTTCCCTCCTCTTTCCAGAAGGATATATAAGGGAATGCCAGTATTTCCTCCTAAAATGCTTAGCTGAATTCACTAGTAAAGTTATTAAGGGTTTGAGGAGTTTCTTTTCTGAAAAGGTTTTAAATTATGATTCTAATTCTTTAACAGAAATAAAATGTTCCTTCTTGAATTAGTGTTGGTAATTTTTTAATTTCAGAGAATGTGTGCACTTCATCGCAGTTGTCAACTTAATCAACACAGCTATTCATTATATTTTTTATGTTTTTAATATCTGTGGGAACTGTCATTATAGTGATTTCTTTTATTCTTTTTTTTTTTTTTTTTTTTTTTTTTAAGATTTTTTATTTATTTATTTGACAGAGAGAAATCACAAGTAGATGGAGAGGCAGGCAGAGAGAGAGAGAGAGGGAAACAGGCTCCCTGCTGAGCAGAGAGCCCGATGTGGGACTCGATCCCAGGACCCTGAGATCATGACCTGAGCCGAAGGCAGCGGCTTAACCCACTGAGCCACCCAGGCGCCCGATTTCTTTTATTCTTGATAGTAGTAATTTCTGGATTTTTTTTCCCAGATCAGTTTATTTATCTCTTCAAAGAACTAGCTTTTGGTTTTGTCAATTTCATTGATCTTTTTTTGTTTTTTTAAGGATTTATTATAGTATAATTATGGACAGTAAAGTATTCATATTTAAAGTATGCAGTTTGATTAATTTTTATGCATTATGTTCATGAAACCACCACTACAATCAAAATAATGAACATTTTCATAACCTCTATAAGTTTCCTCGTGTGCTTTTGTGATTTTCTTTCCTGCTACCCTACCAGCCTGTTCTCAGGTGATCAGTGATCTGTTTGATGTCACTATAGGTTAGTTTGCATTTCTGAGAATTTCATATAAATATGCCATGTTACTTTTTATTGCTGAGCAGTATTATACTGTGTGGGTATACCACAATTTGTTTATCCCTTTTACCTACTGGTAGGATTTTTGACAATTTCAAGATTAAAAATAAAGCTGCTTTGTACATTCATGTATAGCATTTGCATGTACTTTTACTTCATATGTTTTTATTTTTTGGTAAGTGCCAAGAATTAGAATGTCTGGGCTGTATGGTAGATATATTAAGAAACTGCCCAAGTTGGGGCGCCTGGGTGGCTCAGTGGGTTAAGCCGCTGCCTTCGGCTCAGGTCATGATCTCAGGGTCCTGGGATCGAGTCCCGCATCGGGCTCTCTGCTCAGCAGGGAGCCTGCTTCCCCTTCTCTCTCTGCCTGCCTCTCTGCCTACTTGTGATCTCTCTCTGTCAAATATATAAATAAAATCTTAAAAAAAAAAAAAAAAGAAACTGCTCAAGTGTTTTCACCATTTCATATTCCTAGTAGCAATATATGAAAGTCACAGTTCCACATCTTCACCAACACAGAGTAGGGTCATCTTTTAAAAATTTTAGTCATTCTTGTACCTGTGTTATACCTCTTTGTGGTTTTAATTTGTATTTTCCTGATTACTAATGAAGTTGAGCATCTTTTCTTGGGTTTATTTGGCATCCATATGTCATCTTTGGTAAAGGTCAGTCCACATCACTTGTTCATTTTGAGGGTTTTTTTTTTTCTTACTGTTGAATTTTAAGTATTCTTTATAAATTCTGGATCGAAGCTGCCCATCATGGTAGCCAGGAACCACTGGAAATTTAAATTTCAGTTAATTAATTTTATTATGTTCAATTAGCCAACATTTGATACCTCATTAGTTTTTGATATAATGCGCAACAATTCATTAGTTGTGTATAACACCCGGTGCTCATCACCACATGTGTGCTCCTTAATACCCATCACCCATTCCCCTCCCTCAGCCCCCTCCCTTCTGTAACCCTTGGTTTGTTTCCCAGAGTTCAGAGTCTTTCATGGTTTGTCTCCCTCTCTGATTTCTTCCCCCTTCAGTTTTTCCTACCTTCCCTATTGTCCTCTGCCCTATTCCTTATGTTCCACATATGAGTGAAAACATATGATAAATGTCTTTCTGACTGACTTATTTCACTTAGCATAATCCCCTCCAGTTCCATCCACATCAGTGCAAATGGTAGGTATTCATCCTTTCTTATGGCTAAGTAATATTTCATTGTATATATGAACCACATCTGTATCCATTCATCTGTTGAAAGACAACTCGATTCCTTCCACAGTTTGGCTATCAAGGACATTGCTACTATGAACACTGAGGTGCATGTGCCCCTTCTTTTCACCACATCTGTATCTTTAGAGTCAATACCTAGTAGTGCAATTGCTAGGTCATAAGGTAGCTCTTTTTTAACATCTTAAGGAACTTCCATACTGTTTTCCAGAGTGGCTGTACTAGCTTACATTCCTACCAACAGTGTAAGAGGGTTCTCCTTTCTCCGCATCCTCACCAACACTTGTTGTTTACGGTCTTACTAATTTTAGTCATTCTAACTGGTGTAATGTGGTATTTCAATTTGCTTTTGATTTTCATTTCCCTAGTGATGTTGGAACATTTTTTCATGTGTCTTTTAGTCATTTGTATGTCATCTTTGGAGAAGTGTCCAATCATGTCTTTCACACATTTATCGACTGGATTATTTTTTGGGGTGTTGAGTTTGAGAAGTTCTTTATAGATCTTGGATATGAGTTCTTTACCCATAATATCATTTGCAAATATCTCCTATTCTGTGGATTGCCTCTTGGTTTTGTTGACTATTCCCTTTGCTGTGCAGAATCTTTTTATCCCAGAAGTTCATTTTAAATTGAATAAATGCAGTTCCCTAATCACAATAGCTACATTTCAAGTGCTCATTTAGTCACATACGAATAGCAGCTAACTATTAGTGCAGATAGAAAGTATTTTCATAATTTCAGAAAATTCACTTGTCAGTATAGTTCTGAATAGAAGTCCCTTATTGAACCATGTGTTTTGTGAATATTTTTTCCAGTATATAGCTTACCTTTTCATTACAATTAACAGTGTCTTCCCAAGAGCCAAGTTTTAAATTATTTTTCTTTTATACTTTTGTGCATTCTATATACTATTAAATTTTTTTTCTAGACCCAAGGTCAGCACCTCCTCTTGTGCCTTGTGGTAGAATTTGTATAGTTTCTGGTTTTACATTTAGGGCTCTGGTACATTTTGAGTTAATTTTTGTATATCATATTAGATCAGTGTTGATACTTACACTGCATACAGCTATCCAGTTGTTTCAGCACTGTTTTTGAAAAGATTTTTCTGTCCCTGCTTAATTATCTCTGCACCATTGTCACATTATCATTTGGCTGTACAAGTGTGTGTCCAGTTCTGGACACTATTCTGTTCTTCATGCTAGTATCACGCTTTCTTGATAACTGTGGCTTTAAAATATGTTTTTAAATCAGGTGGTGAGAGTCTTTGTTCTTACTTTTCAAAATCATCTAAGCTTCCTTAGAAATTTTTTAATCAGTTTGACAATTTCTGTAAGAATGTTGGTGATAACCACATTTTATTGACATCAGTGTGAGTAAAGTTGACATTTTAGCAATATTGAGACTTGCCATGCATGAACACAATATTTCTTCATTTATTTCAGTTTGCTTTTATTTCTCTCGACAGTATTTTACAATTTTCAGTGTCTTATATATATTTTGTCAGATTTAACCCAGGGTAATTGTTTCATGCTAATATAAGTGGTACAGTTTAAACTTTTTAATTTCCAATTGTTCACTGCTAATATATAGAAAAATCACATAGCAATTGTATCTGGCAACTTTATTAAATTTACTGTTAGCTCCAATAGCATGTTTTAGTAGAGTCATTAGGACTTTCTGCATTCACAATCACATCATGTTTCACTCAATGCCCCTTATATTAATGAGGTTTCTCCTCTTTGGCCATTGGGAGCATGAACTATTTCTACCCCTGTGTTAGTTCTGCCTGCTTTTTCCTTGGCGGTTATTTCCCTGGCCTCTGGTCACTTCCTCACACATGCATTGGTCATTTGTTAGATGAAAACTTGAGCAGAACCCTCAGGAGGTCTCTGAGGCCCGTCTCTGGATAGCTCTTTCCTCATTGGTTATTCTGCTTTGTGAATTTTAGCTACTCTGGCTTCCTTGAATTCTTAACTGTCTCCTCAAGATGGGCTCTTTTTGGCTTCCTCTTCCCTGAACTGTGGAGTACAATCTACTCAGTGTTCTAGGGCAATCTTAGAGCACACCTCATTTGTTTCTCTTCTCTTAGAAGTCACCGTTCTGTGCTTCCGTTGTCCAGTTCTGAAATGGTTGCTTCTTCCTTCTTTCCTCCCTTCCTCTCTCTTTCTTTTCCTTTTTCTTTCTTTCCTCTACTTTTCTTAGTTGTATAAGTCTTTCTAGCATGGTTGAAAACAGAAATCTCTTAATGACTTTTCCTCTTGTCTTTATTATTTCCTTCCTTTCACTTATTTTATATTTTTTTGTTCTTCTTTTCCAAACTTCTTAAAATGGAAACTTGAATTAGTGTTTTTGAAACTTCCATCTTTAGCATGATATTTTTTCTGAGCACTGTTGTAGTTGCATTTCACAAATTTGGATATGTTGTATTTTCATTCTCCTTTAGTTCAAAGTGTTTTTCGCTTTCCCTGTAATTTTTTCTTATACCCATGGTTATTATATTGTACTATTTAATTTTCAAAAATTTATGGACTTTCCCAATGTTTCTCTATTATTTATTGCTATTTTAATCCTCATGTAATTAGAAAACATACTCCGTATGATTTCTTCAAATTACTAGGATTCTGAATCTGTAGGATAATCAGGGTAGAACTGATATTTTAATAATACTGTCTTCCAACTCAACATGAACAAAATGTATTTTTCATTTATTTAGGTCTTCTTTATTATTCTTCAGCAGTGTTTTTTCTTTTTTGGTGTAGTCATATTTTACATATTTTATCATATTTATCCCTAAGTATTTGATATTTATTGCTATTTGTAAACAGTGGGTTTTTTTTTAGGTGTTTGTTACATGTATGTAGAAATATAGCTGATTGTTGTACATTATACATTGTCTATCCTGCAGCTTTGCTAAATTCACTTATTAGTTTTAGTAGTTTTTTTGTTTGTTCTATTGAACTTTCTACACAGATGATCATGTTGTCTATAAACAAGTACAGTTGTATTTCTTCCTTCCAATCTAGATTCCCTTTATTTCCTTTTTTCCTGATTTCCTGATTTCTCTGTCTGAAGCCTAAATACATTGTGGAAAAGAAGTGGTGATGGTAAACATCTTTGTATTATTCTTGATGTTAGGAGGAAAGAGGAAATTTCCTTTTATTACTAGACTGATGACTTTTATCATGAATATTGAATTTTGTCATGTTTTTTCACCGTCAATTGAAAAAACCATAAGATTTTTAATTTTTAATCTGTTAATATGTGAATTACTTTGGTTGATTTTAGAATGTTAAAGCAACACTACATTCTTGAGATCAACCCCACTCGGTCATGATATAACATCCTTTTTCATGTATTGTTGAATTCAATTTGCCAAAGAGTATTTTTAGAATTTTGGCATCTGTGTTCATGAGGGATACTGGTCTGTAGTTTTCTTTTCTTATAATGTCTTTGTCTAGCTCTGGTAATCAGGTTAATGCTAGCTTCTATGAATGAGTTGGTGTTTCTTCCCTTTAGTTTTATGGAACAGTTTATGTAAGGTTAGTCTTTCTTTCTTTCTTTCTTTTTTCCTTCCTTCTTTCTTTCCTTTCTTCCCTTCCTTCTTTCTTTCCTTTCTTCCCTTCCTTCCTTCTTTCCTTCCTGTTTTAGAATTCACCTGTGATAACTCTATGGGCATTGAGTTTTATTTTGTGGGAAGGCTTTAACTATATACTCAATGTCCCTAATATGACTATTTAGGTTATTTGTTTCTTTTTTAGTAAACTGTGATAGATTACATAGGTTAAGGATAGATTACATAGGTTAAGGATTTTTTCCATTTCACCTATATTGTCAAATTTATACCCATATAATTCTTCATAATACTTCCTTATTGTCCTGTTAACATCTGTAGAATTTGTAGTCATATTTTGTCTCAAATTTTTGATACTAGTAATTCTAGTATTATTATATAATAGTAACGTTAGTGTCTTTTATCTTTTATGTTTGGTCAGTCTACCAGAGGTTTAACAGTTTTTTTTAATATTTTATTTTACTTATTTATTTGAGAGAGAGAGAGCATGAGCGGCTGGAGGGGCAGAGGAAAGAGAAGCAGACTCTCCACTGAGCAGGGAGCCCAACTCAGGGCTAGATCCCAGAACCTAGAGTTTATGACCTGAGCAGAAGACAGACGCTCAACCGACTGAGCCATTCAGGAGTCCCAAGTTTAACAATTTTTATCAGTATTCTCAAAGAACCATTTTTTATTTCATTAACTTTGTCTATTTTCTATTTCCCATGTCAGTGATTTCCTCTTTGATCTTGAGTATTCGTTTCTTCTTTTTTAGGGTTTAATTTGCTATTAAGTTTCTTAAGGTAAAAGTTGAAATAGTTGTTCTAAGATCTTTCTTCTCTTCTAACATAAGCATTGAACAGCAAAAATTCCTCCCTAAGTGCTACTTCAGTGGCATCCACAAATTCTGGTATGTAGTGTTTTCCTTTTCTGTTGAAAACACTTTCTAATTTTCTTTTTAATTTCCTCTTTGATAAATGGGTTGTTTAAAAGTGTAGTTTTCAGTATGATAAGATCTTCTAGGTATATTTTGTGTATTTCCTGCCTCAGACCTGGAATCAGGTATTTCTTCGAGACTAGAATCTGGGCAGTTGGGGCATTCATTGCTTCTATGTTGGTCATCATTTTTAGTTTTTTTCAGTGAATATCCTAAGAAGACTGTGACTTCTTTAGAGACAAAATATGTCATAACTGAATATAAATTGATTTCCAACTCAGATTTGAGACTACAGGTATTTTACTTAACATAGTCTATGTTAATATTTATGTTTCCTTTCTTTCATGCTGGGAATGTCATTCCCAGTGACTCTGGGAATATAGGAAGTAGAATACCAAATAATTACTCCTATTATCTTGAAATATATACATAATAACACTTTCAGAATAACATTATCAACATTACTACCACAAATGATTACTGAAAATAGTTTGATTTTTTTTAAGCAATTATCCTTATCTTTATGGCATATCCCAGCAGTGATAGTTAGTTATATTACTGTTTTTTTATAAAATCACTTGGAATAGTTTTTCTCTAGGTGGTTATTTTGGCTAATTTGTTTTAATTTTATTTTTTCTGATTTCATAAAATTCTATTGTGTGAATAAAATTATAAAATTTTCTCCACATCCTTTCCAACACCTTTCTTGTCTTTTTGATGATAGGTGTTCTAACATATATGAGGAGATACCGCACTGTGGTTTTGATTTGCATTTTCCTGATGATTAGTCATGTTGAGTGTTTCATGTACCTGTTGGCCATTTGCATTTCTTCTTTGGAGAAATGTCTATTCAGGTCTCTCATTGTTATTATAATAAGAAATGTTTATTTGGCCTTTATCCCATTTCTGGGGCAGAGCTTCTAAAACCCTTGGAATTTCCTGAGTGAGGAGGGCACTAAAGTTGTCTCTTGTTATGTTAATGACAGTACTTCTAGAAGAAGGGACCAACTTAGCTGGTTAGAGGGCTGGAACTTTCAGTCCTACCCCACTGACCTCCATGGGAGTGGAGAGGGTTTGGAAGTTAAATCAATAGCCAGTGGCCAATGACTTAATCCATTATGCTTATGTAATGAAGACTTCATAAAACCCCAAAAGGACAAGGTTTGGAGAGCTTCCAGGTTGGTGGACATGTGGAGATTCGGGGAGTTGTGAACTAGGAAAGGGCATGGAAGCTTCTCATTCTTTTCCCATACCTTCTTGCCCTGTGCATCTCTTTGTTGTTCCTGAGTTATATCTTTTTTATAGTAAATTAGGAATCTAGTGACTAAATGGGTTTCCTGAGGTATGTGAGCCACTCTAGCAAATTAATGGAACTCAAGGAGGTCTAGGAACCTCCAGTCTATAACCTGTTAGTCAGAAGCCCAGGTGATATTCATTGCAGCATTATTTACAGTTGTCAAGATACAGAAACAACCTAAGTGTCTATCTGCAGATGAATGGATAAAATGATGTGATATATATAATGGAACATTATTCATCCGTGAGAAAGAAGAAAATCTTGCCCCCTGTGACATCACAGATAGACCTTGAGGGTATTATGCTAAGTGAATGTCAGAGAAAAGAAATAAGTCAGACAAGAAAGAAGTCAAATGGAGAAAGACAAATACCATACAATTTCACTTCTATATGGAATCTAAAAAAAAAGTCGAATTCAGAGAATCAGATGGTAGAATGGTAGTTGCCAGGGACTAGGTAGTGGAAAAAATAGCAAGATGTTGTTTAGAGAGTAATCATAGCATGGAGACTATAGTAAATAATAACTGTATTATATACTTGAAATTTGCTAAGAGACAAATTTTAAGTATTGTCATCACACATACACAAATGTAACTATGTGGATTGACAGGTGTGTTAATTAACTTGACTGTGATGATCATTCCACAATGTTTATATCAAGTCGTCATGTTGTACACTTTACATATATATATAATTTTGCCAATTATATTGCAATAAATCTGGAAAACACTTAAAAATTATAAAATTTTATAAAATATTTATCATTTCATAAATTGTAATTTTATAGTTTTGTATAAAAACTAAATCTGTATAGCTTTATAAAATTTTATAGTGATATAAATATTTACATAGTATATATTGAATCTATTAAAACAAATTATATTCAAATAAGCTGTGTTTCTATTTCTGTCTTCTCAACTTCGTTTTTTTTTCCCTTTTGCCATTAGTAACTTTGAAAAAACTCAATTTCTTATAAGCAATACAAATATGTATGTATTTCTTCTCTTTCTGAAACAATAGTACACTCTATACTTTCTACCACACTTCGTTTAGATAGCAGTGTATGTGTATGATCACTTTGTACCTGTATATAGAGATATTTTCGTTCCTTTTTAGAGTTCCTGGTAATCTATTGTTTATATGTACCATAAGGCAGTCCCTTACTAATGAATGACCAATTGTTTTTTTTCCATTCTTTTACTGTAAAGAAACCAGCAGTGAAAATCTTGAACTTATCAGAAGTGGGATAGCCATATATAATTTTGCTAAATACTGCCACATTTTCCCTTTATAAAAGTTGTGCCATTTCTTTTCACTCTGCTGATGCAGAAGAGTTCCGGTTCTCACCACAGCCTCACTAACAAGAGTATACTGATATAATGTTCAGGGTAGCTTTAATTTAATTATCTACTGGTGTTAAGTAAAACTTACATATTAAAATTATATGTTATACTAAATAAATGTAAATTTTTAAATATTTACTCTGCTATGCAAGCATAATTGGAAATGCATGATATAAAAACAAAACTCACAATTTAGAAATATAAAATATAAAAATGTTTTTTACATAAAAATAAATGCTAAGGTATTGTTTTGACTATAAATTACCTATGTCTGTTTTTATAAAGCATAATTCTGATGTGTTAATGATGAGAGTGTCACTGAATTTTTCTTAAACTGAGAATTTACACCCAGATAATATTTTCCTATTGGTATTACAGTAAGAAGTAAAATTTTGTTTAACTTGCAAATTAACTGATTTGTTTTAAAGTACTTTTTTCAGTTAACTTCTGTATGTGAATTCCTTGTCTGCCTGCTTCTTTTTCCCCCTGCTATGTTATCCCTCCTGTGTTTTGGATAAGCACATAATTTCTTTATTTATTATATAAAAATGAGCTTATGGTTAAGTTTATGCACCTGGATACTGGAACGGCCTAATTCCTCTTGGATTTAGTAATTGTCTACTTTTTATGAAAAAGAAAATAAGATGAAAACAGGAAAAGAAGACTGAAGAATCAGTACCAAATTTGTATTTTTTAACCACCAGCAAACATTGGACAGATAGGATCAACTTTTCAGTGGAGCTACTGATTCAATAATAGTCCTCTGGTACAATTGTTTTGGAATTGTGCAAACTCCTGAACTGAATCTGTGGTATAGAAATCTGGACTCAGTTCTCATTGGTTTAAATCTTTTTAACCTAGTGAAAATTTATAGGTAACTCTGATTTGGAAGGGTATATTCCATAGTTTAACATTTTTAATAGGGAAGAATTGTAAACATAAAGAAAAGTTTATAGAATAGTACAGTGGACACTTACATACCCACCACCTGTATTTTATCTGTAATTGCTGACATTTGTTGTTTCATCTCTCTTCATCTAGTTCTATCTATATCTATATTTTCTGTGAAGTATCTGAAATTAAATTGTAGACATAGTGATTTCAGCAAGATAATTCAGCATAAACTCTTAAAAATAGAGCATTCCTCTATACAAAAACAAAATCATTATTACACCCAAGAAAATTAAAATTTCCATGATGTCATCTAATACATGTTTATATTCAAACTGTCCAACATTTTGGACAAAAAAATGCCCTACACTTTTTTTAATAACTACTATTTTTTAAAACAGATTTGTTTGTTATGTCTCTTTATTCTGTTGTAATATAGAACAGTTCCTGAAACATCCTTTTTAATTGGTTTGGTTTTTTTGTTTTTTGGGGGGGTTTTTTTGGAAGATGTACTTACTGGGGCACCTGAGTGGCTCAGTTGGTTAAGTGTCTGCCTTCAGCTCTGGTCATAATCCCAGGGTCATGAGATCAAGTGCCACATCAGGCAGATGTGGGAGCCTGCTTCTCCCTTTCCCTCTGCTGTTCCCACTGCTTAGGCTCTCTGCCAAATTAAAAAAAAAAAAAAAAAATCTTAAAAAAAAAAAGATGTATTTATTTTAGAAAGAGAGCATAGGTGTTAGGGGTAGAGGGAGAAGGAGAGAGAGAATTTCAAGCAGGCTCCCCACTGAGCATGGAACTTAATATGGGGCTCAATCTCAGGACCATGACCTGAGCCAAAAATCAGGAGTTGGCCGCATAACTGACTGATCCACTCAGGTATCCCTAAGTTTTTATTTATTAACTTTTATAAGAGACTAGTCCTAAATCTTGGTTTTATCTGTGGAATAGCTGACTTATTGTTTCTTTGTAACATGTTATTCCAAACTTAGAATTTTCAAACAGCAAACATTATTTCACACAGTTTTGGAGCATGAGAAATCTAGAAGCAATTTAGCTGGGTAGGTCTGGCTCAGAATCCCTCATGAGGTTGTCATCAAAATATCAGTTGGCACTGTGGTCATCTGATGGCTTGACTGATATTGTGGGATCCACTACAAGTAATATTCACTCAGTAGACTATTGCCAAGAAGCCTCATTTTTTTACCGTGTGGGTATGTCCATAGGGTTGCTAACAAAATGGCAGCCAACTTCATCCGCAGTGAGCAATCCAAGAAAAAGATACGCACACATACATATACTGTGGGTGCACATACACAGTGACCAAGATAAAATCTAGATTATTTTTATGATGTAATCTTGGAAGTGACAATATGTCATATGATAATGTGCCATATTATCTTGGTAATAAGTCCCAACACTAATACAGTGTGTAGGAGGGATGAAGGAGTATGAATACCAGTAGGCAGCTATCCTGTCATGCTAACTTAGAGGCTGGCCTCTATAGCCTGTGTTCTGAATTTGTCTCATTTTTTTGTGTGTAGTCATTTAATTTGTTCCTTTATTGCTCCCTTATTTCTTATAAACTGGAAGTTGTTTCTAACTGCTTGATTGTACTCAAGTCATCACTGTGTGCAAGAAGACTGCTTCATATGTATTTCATATTCTTCGCTTCAGGAGGTACATAATGTCAGGTTGTCATATGTGGCCAAGGTGATCTGATATCATTTATAAAGGTGCAATTAGAAAGTAAATTTTGAGTTGATTGTTTAATAGTTCACCAGATGTCTTGTTCTTTGGGAAAGAATTTGACTTCCATGTGATCTTTAATAGCAGTAACTAACTTTTTTGTGTGTTTGTTATCTAAATGCTTTTAAATACATTTCATCATTTTGACTTTCACAGTGCTATGTTACTCTTAGTTATCACCATTTATAGAAAATTCTAAGCTCCTAGATATAAATGGTAAGGCACACAACTAGTAAATGACAGTGCCGATATTAAAACTCAGGTATGTCTGACTCTAGAGCCCATGTTATTGGCAGTACTGCTTATAGAAAGAAAGGGAGACGTACCCAAAATTTTATACATGATGTAAAAAGGAAGTCTCTTGAATATACAGGTAGGAACCAAGAAGTATGAGGAGTAAGTTATGAAGGTTGTTATCTGTGTTTCAGCCATATGACATTACAGGCACAATGTAATCATACATACAATATACAAACATACATACAGATATATATTTATGATATATACAAATCATAGCTAAACTGTTCTAGGCAGATGAGAAGCTGTGCTATGTTAAGAATTTCTTGAGGCTATTGTACTACTAAAGAACTCATTTCTAATCATCTATTCTAGAAATAGAATTTTGTTATAAAGTTACATATATCTGATGCATAGTTATAGTTATAACATAAAGTTAAGATTAAGGCAAATACTTAAGGTGATTCCAGACAGAGTTTTGTTGGTGGGGTAGAGGGAATGGAGAGAGAAGAAATGTGCCTCAGTGGAAAAAGAAAGAAAACCATGTACTCTTTTGTGATTATACTTGCAAAGAAGTGGGGACAGATGGTACTTTTTATGAAAGTAAAAGTGTTCTCTCTGTGGCTAGAAGCTACTGCATTGAGCCAGGCGACTGTAAAGGGTCATTACAAAGTCAGGTAGAATTCATTGTTACTTTATTGTGCCTCTTCATTTCAGATACAGATATTCCTCTTTTCATACTAGGAAGGAAATGTGGAATCTTAGAAATCATGGGGTTTTAGAATTGGAAAGACTTTTCTAAAATAATCATGTAGCTCTTTCCACTAGTCTTTTATTTTATGAATAAAGAACCTGAGAGTAAGAGAGATTGCATGCCTACGTTTACCCAGTGAGGGAGTGTTAGAACTAGGGCTGGGACTAGGGCTAAGAACCAGGCTTTCACTGTCCTCAGCCTAGTCTCAATTTTTCTTTCCTATCTAGCCTTAGCAATAGGAAAGTGGGTATAAAAGAGTCCCACAAATTCAAGTGCGGGACAGTCATAAAGAGGAAAACAAAAGTGCCTACTTGTTTTCTAAGGCATTGAAAATAGGCACCCAGAAATGTGAGTAAACTCTCTTAGTTCTGAGAAGAATGACCTTTGCGGAAAGATCAGGATAATTGTCCTTGGCGATTGTGTTTCTGAGACTGTCCACTGAACCTTGGTGTAATAAGTAGGATGGAGCTATTGTTGATAGGTTTGGATATATTGTTTTTTTGCTCCCAGGTCAACACTCCATGGACTCCCATATATATTTATATAAAGGCTGACCTGCCAACACTCCACAGACTCCCAAGTTAAGCCCCAGGCTTCAGCCCCTTTTAAAAACTGATGGAAGAACTGTTTATGCCTCTTTCCTTTCTGCCCTTGCCTTACCCTGTTGCTGTTTATTCACTGTCTCTCCCATTCTCACAGTTCCCTCTATAAGCCAGTGACAGTGGGTTCTTCTAACACACACCTCAGGTAAGTAGATGGTACGCCATTCTGTGAAAACAAAAACCTCTGAGGGTAGGGGTCCTCCAATGGTGATCTTGAGGCCCTGAGCATTACCATCACCTAGGAATAGATTAGAAATATCAATTAGAGGCCCCACTCCATAATGAATCAAAAAGTCTAGGACTAGGGCCCCTGTTTTAACAAGCCCTACATATAATTCAGATACAGCCTAAAATTTGGAAAAGTGCAGTCCTAGGGCATTCTCTCGGTGAAGTCTGATTCTCAGATGTGATTTCCATACCAGGTAGCATAGCACAAGGAATGAAATGTATGCACTATAGTTAATTTTTAGCAACACTAGGGAGGCAATTTCCAGACCTCTTCAAGATTACTAAATGTTTGGAGATAGCTGCCTCAGGCTCTGGTAGCCCAAGACAAAAGCAAACAAACAATAAACAATAGCCTGAGCCTCGGATGTCAGATGTCCTGTGCATGCATGGGCTCTAACCCTTAGTTCTCAGTAGAGAAATAGAGTCATTGCTGAACTGTGTATCTGTGTTTCACTATGTTTGCATTATGCGAACCTGGGTTTAATTCTGCCCTGTAAATAAGAATGGTTTTTGAGCACATACTTTTTAAAATCTGTTTTCCCTCCTACATAGACATAGTGAAACAGATTAAATTAGTAGTTCTTCCTACTTGCCAGGCATAAATTGTTACTTGCTGTTTCTAGTAGGAGGGTCTCTGAGCTACTTTAAAATATATATTCTGGTTTTTGTGCCAAGGAAGAGATAAGAACTGTAATATCTTAAGGAAGAAGAGGATTATACTTAGTCCCCCCAGAGGCAATTGTTTTCCTAAAGCAGGTGACCCTCTGGGCTTCTTAAGATTTCTCAGGAAGTCCCAGGGAACTAGAGCTGCAGAGGGTGTGTGATGCCTCTGCTCTGTGATGGAGAGCCATGGTGGCCAGTGGTCACAGCTGTGCGTACTGTGCTTAGCTAGACCTTAGGTACATTATCTCATTTAATCCTCATAACAAACCTGAGAGGTAAGCATTACTACTTTAGTATAACAGGTGGTAAAATGCAGTTTTAGGGATTAACCTTCTGTCCAGAGTTGCAAAGTCTTGAAGCAGCAGACCAGGTTTCAGACTCAGATCTGTCTGAATCCACAAGTGCTGTTCTTATCCTCACCTCCTGGCACTCCCTTCCCACACCATCAGCCCTAAACCCTCCTGCTTTATTTGCCTCTCTTTTCCTTGCATATACTTCTCTTCTGCTCTTCTACCTAGAGAACTACTTCAAGACTCAGTTCAATTTATACCTTTATGATTGCTTTCCTGGCCAGATCTTCCTGTCTTTCCTCTTCCGCCACCCCAGGTCCTCACACTAAATTCCCATCATGATTCTCCATTTAAGCTATGTTGTATCTTTCTCACCACATACTGCAAAATGATCATTTTCTAGGTATCTGTCTCTCTGAATGGCCGGTGACTACCTCATAGCCACATTTAGTTTCTTATTTTCTTTCCGCATAGCTCCAGCCTTCATTTATGTTTCTCTTCTATGATAGTCTCAGAATCTTACAAAATTAAGACTGGAATGGACTTAACAACAACAAAAATGGTTTAATTCATATCTTCAAGGACTAAGGGTTAAAAAAAAGTACTAAGTATCTGATAACTGCTGCTTTCCTTAATAAAACAAATACTCAGGAAACCATAATTCATAACAATGAGTAAAAACATGTAATCTTCAAAACTGTAACTGTTCTTAAACCCACTGTGAAAACTGAGGTTGTAAGACAACCAAGTGAACTAAATTCCAAGATTGACTAGCCCCTCTAAGAAGAGATGGGACACACAGATTGTTTGACCTTCAGAACACGATGAGAGTTTACATTAACCTGCAGGCTATTTTTTCATGGGCCTCCATTGGTTTTCTCACAAGAAGATTGGAGGTAGGTCAAGAGAGAGAAAAGAGCCCACCTAAGTGGCACAGGCTTGCAAAACTTGATCGGTTGCCCGCAGAAGACAGGCATGAAACTCTGCCTTTGTCAGAATCTTCTTTCTTATTAAGCAAAAGCCTTTAGCCACCAATGAAGGCTCAGCAAATCCTCTCACTCCCAGGATCCAAGTGAAGGTACACTGCCTCCTGAGGAGGGGAAGAAGCAAAACCCATCTGCTTCTTGGAGAGGAACTTCTTCCTCACTTACACAACTCACAAATACCTCCTGCTCCTGGACCTTCTGCCCTTACAGGAGGAACAGAAAAACCCCTTGGCCCCAGGATTTTGCACCAATAAAAGCTAGAGGTGTGCTCCCACTGGGGAGAAGCTAGAAACTCTCTTCTGCCTAAGAGCTGTCACAGATTCAAAGCAGAAGTTGGTTGTCATGGAGATTGAGGAGGGGGAGAAGTATAAAACCCCACTTTAGAGGCCCGGGTACACAGACACTGCCTAAAACTGAGGCAGAGCAGGGGGACTGAGAATCTCACATGCCCCTCCCCACAAAGAGCCTAATGCTAAGTAACAAGCACTAGGATTCTACTGCTAGAGCAAGAGCTAGCAAGAGACCCCCCTTCTCCCTCACATAGTACAGGCATTCAGAGACTGTTAAAAGCTAAGAATGGAGCAGGGATGGTGAGAAAATCTCTAAGCCTCACACTAAGCACAAGGCAACAGTAATCTATCACTGGAAGAATCTGAAGTCTGTAGTACACTGAGGTTAAAAATAGCAACAACAAAATGCAAGCCCAACTCTGTGACTGACTGAATGACTCAACCTCTCTTGCTAATGTCCTAACAGAAAGAGCCATGCCCATTTCCATGAGTAAATACTATTTACATCAGTCCCCATTGTTGTTCTATCACAATGCCCTGTTTCAATGAAAAATTTTACAACACATCATGTAGCAAGAAGGAAACCCACTGTTAAAAGATAAAGAAGTCAGGAAGAGTTTGGAAAGATATCCGGGTGAGAGAACCCTGAGCTCACCCTGTCCCACATTTACAGTAAGTATCATCCACATCCAAGTAAATAAACCAGAGAACTACCCAAAGGCTGGCAGAACAAACTCCACAACTAAATATAGAGCAAAAGCAACATCTGAAAGGTTAGGAAGGTCAGAAAGGTAGAGGGAAGCTGCCTGTGGGAGGGAAGGAACTTGCACACAGAGAGGGAAGAAAAATGGACCCTTGTACAGGGGAACTCAAATAAGCAAAACTAATTCCCATAACATTTGGCTTTGAAAATCAGAAGGGCTGAATTCAATGAGGTTGTATACCCGTGGGACTTACAACCTGGAGCCTCAAAAGTCAAATGACTGGGCAAACTGGGAAGGCCAGTGATAGCTGGGCTGCTGCCCTTAAAGAGGCATCAACCTGCATGGGAAGGCAACACAAAAATGGCAATTTATACAACATCAGGGACAAATGGGAGACAGATCTCTTATAATGATTTTGGAGTGTGTTGGGGGACTTCTGTGAAAACAAGAGAACTGGCAGGTACCATTTTCTTCCCCCACCTCCCAGTATAAACACAAGGCCATCTGGGGAAGGCAGGACTGCACAGACTCTTGTCACCTAACCTGGTAGCAGTGCGCCATACCCACGAGTTCTCCTGAGGACGTGCCCACTCCCAGGGCTGCTAGCCTCTGCCCTGGGCTCAAGACAGATTTTGTTAAATCCATGGACCCTCAATGCTCACCCACCATGCCCAGCCTCACACCCCCGGCTGCCCTGGCATCTAGCCCCTACCTGCTGCAGCACTTCACAGAATCTGGCATAGAACTAGTGGCACACTACAAATTTTGCTAACACCACTGCCCACTCCCAAGTTCCCTGGCAAGCACACTGATTCCACAAAGCAGGCCTGCCTGGGTCCCACTAACCCCACAGAAAGCAAACACAAGAAGCAGAGAGTCAGTACAGATGACTGCACTGAGAGGAAAAGTGACAAAACATCAGGGTGTAAACAGCACACCCAAGTGCCAGGTCCTGTTGAAAAGGGGACACTGCAGGACCAGGGCACTCCAGGACCTCTTCATAAAGTCACTACTTTCAAGAGAAAACATAGCTGACCCTCTTAGAACAGAGAAACAGAGACAGACAAGCAGAAAAAACGAGAAGGCAGAGAAATTGAACCCAGATTAAAAAAACAGGACAAGGCCATGGCCAGAGATCTAAGCAAAACAGATATAAGTAATATGCTTGATAGGGAATTTAAAGTAATGGTCATAAGGATACTCACTGAGTATCCTTAAAAGAGTGGAAGATACGGGCAAGACCCTTAACAGAGAGATAAGGAACAACATAGCAGAGATAAAGAGCTCAATAAGTGTAGTGAAAACATGCTTGACAGAATGAACAACAGGCTAGAGGGAGCAGAGGAATGAATTAATGACCTAAAAGACAAGATAATGGAAATCAATTGAGCTGAACAAAAGAGAGAAAAAAGAATTATGCAAAACAAGAATCAACTTAGGGAACTCAATGACTCCATCACACATAATAACATTGATATTACAGGAGTCCCGGAAGAAGAAAAAGAGGGGAGCAGAAAATTTATTTGATGAAATAACAGCAAGAACTTCCCTAATCTGGGGAAGGAAATATATCCAGATCCAGAAGACACAGAGAATTCCCATCAAAGTCAACAAAAGCAGAGACACCCTAGGACATATTGTAATTAAGTTGGCAAAATACCATTAAAAGAAGACAATTTAAAAGCAGAAAAACAAAAGAAGACAGTAACATAGAAGGGAAAACCCACAAGGCTAGCAGAGAATTCTTCAGCAGAAATTTTCTAAGCCTGAAGAGAATGGCATGATATATTCAAAATGTAAAATGGAAGAACCTGCAGCCAAGAAGACTCTATCCAGCAAGGCTATCATTGGATAAAGAGTTTTTCAGACAAACAAAAACTAAAGAAGTTCATGACCACTAAACCAGCCCTGCAAGATATATTAAAGGGAACTCTTTGAATGGAAAGGAGAGACAATTGACAGTATAAAGGGAAACAAAAAAGCAGTAAAAATTAAGTTTTCTGTAAAAAGAAATCAGTCAAGTAATCCATAAGGTAAAACGATGTAAAATATGACAACATTGGGGTACCTGAGTGGCACTGTCAGTTAACATCCAACTCTTGGTTTCAGCTCAGTTCATGATCTCAGGGTCCTGAGGTCAAGTCCTGCATCAGACTCCATGCTCAGTGCAGAGTCTGCTCTCCCTCCCTTCTCCCCACCCACACTCGTGTGCACTCTCTGTCTCTCTATCAAATAAATACATCTTATTAAAAAGACAACATATGCATAAAACACAGGGAGTAGCAGAATAAAGAATGGATTCAAACTTAAAACAACCATCAACTTAATATAGACTGCTATATATAGAAGATACTATATACCAAACAAATGGTACCTGTATATCACAAAACACTAATAAATACCACAAAGCATCAAAGAGAGAAAGACAATAAATGATCAGAGAAAATTTTCAGATACAATTACAGAACATATAATAAAATAATAAATACATATTTTTAATTATTATTTTGAATGTAAATGGACTAAATGCTCCAATCAAAAGGCATAGGATGTCAAAATGGGTTAAAAATTTAAAAAGACCCATCCAAATTCTGCCTATAGAAGACTCATTTTAGACCTAAAGACACCAGCAGATTGAAAGTGAGGGGATGAAGAAACATCTATCATGCAAATGGGTGTCAAAAAGAAGCTGGAGAAGCAATACTTGTATCAAACAAAATGAACTTTAAAACAAAGACTGTAACAAGAGACAAATAAGACACTATATAATAATAAACGGGACAGTCCAACAAGAAGCTATAGATAGCAATTGTAAATATTTATGCACCCAACATAAGAATACCAAATACTTTAAACAGTTAACAAACATAAAGGAACTGATTGATAATAATATAGTAATACTAAGGGACTTGAATACCCCACTTAAGTCAGTAGACAGATCATCTAAACAGAAGACCAACAAGGAAACAGTGGCTTTGAATGATACACTGGAACAGATGGATGTAACAGACATAGTCAGAACATTCCATCCTGAAACAGCAAAATGCACATTTTTTTCAAGTGCATATGGATATTCTCCAGAATAGATCACATATTAGGTCATAAAACAATCCTCAACAAATTCAAGAGGATTGAAGCCATACACACATCCTTTCTGACCACAGTAATATAAAACTAGAATTCAACCACCAGAAAAAGTCTGTAAAAACCACAAATACATGGAGGTTAAATAACGTGCTACTAAACAATGAATGGGTCAACCAGGAAATAAAAGGAGTATTTCATGTTTCATGGAAACATGAAAATGAAAACACAATGGTCCAGAACCTTTGGGATACAATAAAGGTTGTTCTAAGATGGAAGTTTATAGCAATACAGACCTACCTGAAGAAGCAAGAACAACCTAACCTTATGCCTAAAAGAGCTAGAAAAAGAACAACAATCAAAACCTAAAACTAGCAAAAGGAAGCAAATGGTAGAGATTGGAGTAGAAATAAATGATACACAAACTAAAAACGGAGGGTACCTGGTGACTCATTCAGTTAAGCATCTGCTTTCAGCTCAGGTTGTGATCCCTCCTGGGGTTGAGGGATCCCTGTTGAGTGGGGAACCTGCTTCTCCCTCCCCCTTTGCCCTCCCCACCCCAGCTCATGCTTGCTCTCTCTCAAGTGCTCCCTGTTGTTCTCTCTCAAATAAATAAAATCTTAAAAAAAAAAAAATCAATGAAACCAAGAACTGTTTTTTTTTAAAAAATCAATAAAACCAATAAACCTCCAACCAGACTTATCAAGTAAAAAAGAGAAAGGATTCAAATAAATAAAACCACGAATAAAAGAGGAGAAATAACAACCAATACCACAGAAACACAATTATAAGAGAATATAATGAAAAACTATATGCCAATAAATTGGACAACCTAGAAGAAACAGATAAATTCCTGAAATATTAAACTACCAAAACTGAAACAGGAGGAAATAGAAAATTTGAACAGACTGATTACCAGTGAAGAAATTGAATCAATAATCAAAAACTTCCCAATAAACAAAAGTACAGAACCAAATGACTTTACAGGTGAATTCTACCTAACATTTAAAGAAGAGTTAATACCTGTTTTTCTCAAAATATTCCAAAAATGTAGGAAAAGGAGGAAAATTTCCAAATTTATTCTCCGAGGCCAGCAGTACCCTGATACCAATACCAGATAGAGACATTTCGAAAAAAGAGAACTATAGGCCAGTATCTCTGATGTTCATCTCTGAAAAGCACAGATGCGGAAGTTTTTAGTCAATTACTAACAAAACGAATCCAACAATACATTAGAAAAAATATATCCACCACAATCAAGAGGGATTTATTCCTAAGTTGCAAGGGTGGTTCAATATTTGCAAATCAATCAACATGATACATCACATCAATAAGGAAAGGATAAGAACAATAGAATCATTTCAGTAGATGTTAAAAAGCAGTTGACCAAGTACAGCATCCATTCATAATGAAAACCTTCAACAAAGTAGATTATTTACCTCAAAATAATAAAGGCCATTTATGAAAAAACCATAGCTAACACGATCCTTAATAGAGAAAAACAGACCTTTTCCCCCTAAGACCAGGAACAAGACAAGGATGTCCACTCTTACCCCTTTATTCAACATAGTATGGGAGGTCCTAGCCACAGCAATCAGAGAACAAAAAGAAATACAAGGCATCCAAATTAGTAAGGAAGAGGTCATACTTAACCCTTTTAGCAAATAACCTGATACTCTATATAGAAAACTCCACAAAACACTGCTAAAACTGATAAATTCAGTAAAATCACAGGATATAAAATCAATGTAGAGAAATCTGTTGGTTTATATACACCAATAAGGAAGCAGTTGAAAGAGAAGTTAAAACATTTATAGTTATACCCAAAATAATAAGATACGTAAAGAATAAGTTTAACAAAGAGGTGAAAGACCTGTACTCTGAAAACTGTAAAACACTGATGAAAGAAACTGAAGGTAATACAAAGAAATGGGAAGACATTCCATGCTTACGGATTGAAAGACTAAATATTGTGGGGCACCTGGGTGGCTCGATCAGTTAAGTAACTGCCTTTAACTCAGGCCGTGATCCCCCGGGTCCTGGGATCAAGCCCTTTGTTGGGCTCCCTGCTCAGCTGGGAGTCTGCTTCTCCCTCTACCCTTGCTTCTCTCTTGCTCACTCTCTCTCCCTCTCAAAATATTTTTTTAAAAAAAAGAGGTACCCGGGTGGCTCAGTTGTTAAGCTCCTGCCTTCAGCTCAGGTCATGATCCCAGGATCCTGGGATCAAGCCCCTGCTCCCCACTAGGTGGGGAGACTGCTTCCCCCTCTCCCTCTGCTTGCTGCTACCCCATTTGTGCTCGCTCGCTCTCTCTCTCTCTGTGTCAAATAAATAATCTTTTTTAAATTTTTAAATTATTGTTAAAATATCTGTACTACTCAAAGCAATCTACACATTTTTTTAAAGACTTTATTTATTCATTTGATAGAGAGAGATCACAAGTAGGCAGAGAGGCAGGCAGAGAGAGAGGAAGGGAAGCAGGCCCCCTGCTGAGCAGAGAGCCCGATGCCGGACTCGATCCCAGGATCCCGAGATCATGACCTGAGCCAAAGGCAGCGGCTTAATCCACTGAGCCACCCAGGCGCCCCGCAATCTACACATTTAAAGCCACCCATATCAAAATGCCAAAAACAAGTTTCACAGAACTAGAGCCGATAATTCTACAATTTGTATGGAACACAAAAACCTTGAATAGCAGAACAATCTTGAAATGAAAAACTGGAGGCATCACAATTCCAGACTTCAAGTTATATTATAAAACTGTGTTGATCAAAACAATAAAGTACTAGGATAAAAAGAGACACATAGATCAGTAGGACAGAGTAGAATACCCAGAAATAAACCCACAGTTTATGTATCCAGTGGTAAAAAGACAGTCTCTTCAACAAATGGTGTTGGGGAAACTGGAAAGCAACATGCAAAAGAATGAAACTGGACCACTTTCTTACACCACACACAAAAATAAACTCAAAATGGATTATAGACCTGAATGTGAAACCTGAAGCCATAAAAATTCTAGAAGAGAACATAGGGACTAACTTCTTTGACGTCAGCTATGGAACTTTTTTTAGATATATATCCTGAGACAAAGGAAACAAAAGCTAAACTATTGGGACTATATCAAAATAAAAGTCTTCTGCACAATATAAGAAACAGTCAACAAAACTAAGAGGCAACCTGTTTAATGGGAGAAGATATTTGCAAATGACATATCCAATAAAAGTTTAGTATCTAGAATATATAAAGAACTTGTACAACTCAACACCCAGAAAATAATCTAAATTAAAAATGGGCATATTTCGCTAAGCATGATACGCTCTAGTTCCATCCATGTTGTCGCAGAGAAAGACAACTATCATATGATCTCCCTGATATGAGGAAGTGGTGATGCAACATGGGGCCTTAAGTGGGTAGGAAAAGAATAAATGAAACAAGATGGGATTGGGAGGGAGACAAACCATAAGTGACTCTTAATCTCACAAAACAAACTGAGGGTTGCTGGGGGGAGGGGGTTTGGGAGAAGGGGGTGGGATTATGGACATTGGGGAGGGTATGTGGTTTGGTGAGTGCTGTGAAGTGTGTAAACCTGGTGATTCACAGACCTGTACCCCTGGGGATAAAAATATATGTTTATAAAAAATAAAAAATTAAAATTCTAAAAAAAAAAAAAAAAAAAAAATGGGCAGAAGGCATGAACATATGTTTCTCCAAAGATGACCAACAGATACATGAAAAGATATTCATCATCCCTTACCATCAGGGAAATGCAAATCAAATCTGCAATGAGATATCACCTCATACCTGTCAGATGACTAAAATCAATGACACAAGAAACAACATGTTGAGGAGGATGTGGAGAAAAAGGAACCCTCAACCCACTGTTGGTGGGAATGCAAACTGGTGAGTTAGTAGAAAGCAGTATGGAGGTTATTCAAAAATTTAAAATAGAACTACCCTACAATCCAACAAACACACTACTTGATATTTACCCACAGAATAGAAAAACACTAATTCAAATGGATACATGTACCCCTATGTTTATAGCAGCATTATTTAAGGTAGCCAAGATATGGAAGCAGCCCAAGTGTCCATTGATTGATGAATGGATAAAAAATGTACACACACACACACAGAAGTATTATTCAGCCATAAAAAAGGATGAAATCTTGCCATTTGCAACATGGATGGAGCTAGAGGGTATAACGCTAAGCAAAATATATCAGAGACAAATACTATTTGTGGAATACCATTTGATTTTACTTATGTGGAATTTAAGAAACAAAACAAATGAGCAAGGGGAGGAAAAAAAAGAGAGAGAAATTGAGAAACAGACTCATAACTATGGAGAACAAACTAATGGTTACCAGAGGGGAGTAGGCAGGGGGATGGGTTAAATAGGTCATGGGGATTTAGTAGTGCACTTGTGGTGGGCACTGGGTGATGAATGTAATTGTTAAATCACTATATTATACACCTGAAATGAATATAAACTTGTATGTTAACTAAAAATAAAAACTTTTTTTTTAAAGATTTTATTTATTTATTTGAAAGACAGAGATCACAAGTAGGCAGAGAGAGAGAGAGAGGGAAGCAGGCTTCCTGCGGAGCAGGGAGCCCGATGCTGGGCTCGATTCCAGGACCCTGAGATCATGACCCGAGCCGAAGGCAGCAGCCCAAACCACTGAGCCACCCAGGCGCCCCAAAAAATAAAAACTTTTTTTAAACGTTATTTTTAAACATCAAAAACAAAACAAACCAAAAAAAAAAGGTAAAGCAGTCAACCAGACTGAAATGAACTATATGTTGGAACTTTCAGGCAGAAACATTTAAACAACTGTGATTAATACATAAAGGATCTAGTAGCACCTGGGTGGCTCAGTTGGTGGAGCATGGGACTATTGACCTTGGGGCTGTGAGTTCAAGCTCCAATTTAGAGATCACTTTAGTGGAAAAGATGAACTGCATTCATGAACTGTTGGGATATTTTAGCAGAGAGATGAAAACTAAAAAAGAGTCAAATGGAAATCTTGGAGATAAACATGGTATCAAAGATGAAGAATTTTTTCAATAGGTTTATGTGTAGACATGACACAGCTAAGGAAAGAATCAGTAAACATAAAGATCGATTAATAGGAATTTTCCAAAGTAAAATGCAACAGAGAAAACGATGAAGCATCCAGGAACTGTGTGTGGTCTAATATACATGTAATTCGGTCCAAGAAGAAGAGAGAGAAAAATGAGACAAAAAATATTTGAAGATTATGGTCAAGAATTTTACTAAATTAATGAAGGTGCTCAGAAACTCTCAAACTGAATAAATAAAACCCAGATCATCCTGCACTGTATTCAGGCAGGGAGGAAAGGCCACAGCTCTCAACTCAGTCTTATCCCTTGTCTCCGGAACACCATGGAGGAGCTCTCCCCAGGTATCACTGATATCACTACACTGTGAATTTAAGACTCTGGCCCAGTGTAAATACAGTGATTTTCCCTTAGTGCCAGCGTCACAGCCAAGGGAGAGTAACTGGGATTACCTAAGTAAGACATGAGACTGCATTCCTCAGTGTGTCCGTGTAAATGAGAAACATTACTGCTGTCAGATGTTCAGTTGTGGGGAAGAAAGGTTTTTCATCAGTTTTCACTGTGTTTATAGCATAGTAAAAGCTTTGTAAAATAGGGAAGTAAAGAAGCCCCTTCAATCTGGTTTTCCCCTCAGGTTTCTTTTTCCTCATGATATATATTATGTCATCATGAAACATAAAACAGTACAGGCATTTTGTTGGTCTCATCACTCAGAACATTGCCTAGCAACTGTTAATTTATTCCACAAATATTTAAATGACTTCTATATATCAGACTCTTTGCTAGACATTTGGGTAGATAGCTGTAAGGTCCCGGCTTTCATGGAGTTTACATTCTAGTGGGGGACATGGATAGCAAAACACACCAACAAATGAGAGTATTAGAAAATAGTACCTGGGGGCGCCTGGGTGGCTCAGTGGGTTAAAGCCACTGCCTTCGGCTCAGGTCATGATCCCAGGGTCATGGGATCGAGCCCCACATCGGGCTCCCTGCTCAGCGGGGAGCCTGCTTCCTCCTCTCTCTTTGCCTGCCTCTCTGCCTACTTGTGATCTCTGCCTGTCAAATATATAAATAAAATCTTTAAAAAAAAAAAAAAAGAAAGAAAGAAAGAAAAAAGAAAGTATTACCTGGGGGCCACCTGGCTGGCTCAGTCGGTAGAGCAAGTGAGTTTTGATCTCAGGGTCGTGGGTTCAAGCCCCATGTTGAGTGTTAAGGGTTACTTAAATAAATAATAGGGGCCCCTGGGTGACTCAGCCGGCTAAGCATCTGCCTTCGGCTTAGGTCATGATCCCGGGGTCCTGGGATTGAGCCCTGCATCAGGTTCCCTGCTCAGTGGGGAGCCTGCTCCTCTCTCTCTCCCTCTGCTACTCCTACCACTCATGTACTCCTTCTCTCTCTCTGTCTCTCTCTCTTGCTCTCTGATAAATAAAATCTTCTTAAAAATAAATATATATAAAATATATAATATATAATATTTACGTATTATACATTATATGAAATATATTTTCAAAATAAATAATAAAAGGAGGATTACCTAGTATGAGATGATAAAATGGGACAGCTAGAGAGGGAGTGACTAGGGAGGATAGTCAGGGCAGTCTTCTCTGAGGTGGATTGATATTAACATCCCAGGGAAGATACTTAGGGAAATGCTGGGCCCTACAGGAAATAAAGACAGTAACATACCATCAGAAATATCATTTGTAAATTAGGACTTGTTCTTTCCTCCCTTTCTTTTGGGTCATCTCAGTGCCAATCCCAAGGTGCTCTTTTATAAAGCACCAGATCAAAGAAAGAGTGAGAAGACATCTGATCACCCTTACCCACTTCGGAGACCTGCCTCTTCCCATGTCACTAACCCTGACAGGACCTGCCACCTTCAAAAAAGACTCATGACTGTAATAGTCATAATAAGATAAGAATTTATCATAATTCATTTAGCAGGTATTTTATTGAGTATTTCCTGTAGCCAGGCACTGCTAGTAACACAGCAGTGAGCAAGACAGACAGAAACCCTTGTCCTCAAGGAAGGCAGGGACCCTGATTTTGTTTTGGATATTTGGGACACATTAAGGTCTGGTTCTAGAAGAGATGTCTTGTCCCCTCCCTCCCCCCACTACTATCACCACCCTTTTGTTTTCTTCTCTTTCCAAAGGTCAAATCTACTTAGCTTCCTGATTATAAAAAGGAGAATAGAGTTTAGGTAGCTCAAATGTAGCAAATTTGGCTCTGATTTTGTGGAATCCTAACACTTCATGTAGCTATCCAGAGTTGAGGTCAGTGGAGAAGCTTTTTCTGAAGAATCAGGAGAATGACACTTCCATTGGAATTTGGTCATGTTCTGATTAAAGATTTATTCTCAAATCTTCTCCAAACCCAGATTCAGAAATCTCTGGAGTTTATTTCCAATGTAATTTTATTGGAAATGATAGAAACGGTAGAGCACTTTATCACTAATCTCTCCTCCCAGCAAGGCCTCTATGACAGGGCATATTGCTTTAAGCACTGGTGCCGAATGGTCAGAGAAAGCACCTCAAAGCAGTACATTAAAATTTTCACAGTCTGGAAATAAATCAGGCCACATGTGTATTTGCTCAGCTCTACCAACACAGATGCAATGCGTGCTTTTTGCTTTGTTAAGGCAATGATGTCATTTTAGCTATGTGAAAAATGACTTAAAATGTGTTTTAGTTTTAGTTGAGCTGTCAATTTTTATTTTGTCTAGCTTTAAATATGTGGGTTTCACATGTTAACATGCACCAGCAGTTATTGGTAAGTATCCCATTCATTAATAACATTTTTCAAGACTTAGAGGAGAAAAGAAACTAAACATTTGTTACTTAGCATTAATTTATGATCATTGTAATTACACTCTTGATAACTTGAACATGAGGGAAAAAATTGGGGGGGGGAATTATGAAAGGATTTTTAAATATGATTTTAATAAGGTGGTTCCCCATGGCTGGGATCTGTTTGGAGAGTACATTAATGTTTCTTGTGTTTCTTTAGTTTGGGTTTCAGTTCAGCAAACATTTGTTGAGTATATGCCAAACTTTGTATTTTGTAAGGAGCAAAATTGAAAGATTTGCCCTTGCGTCAGGGGTTAGAATTTCAAAACCATGCTGGGCATCCCAGTACATGCTTTTGTACACGTGCACACAGCCCAGATCTTTGAGAGGGTGAGTTTCAGTTAGAGTCTGTTAGCTTGGGCAAGAGAGACAGTTGGCTTAGGTTATTTCTAATAGCTTTTAGCTTTTTCTCACTTTTTGGAATGCTTTGATCGCTTGAAAAAAGCCCTGCCACTATGAACTAAATTGTGTGAAGTCAAATATTCATCTTTCTGGAATTCTTCTTCCCTCCTCTTTTGTTTTTATTTAGGAGCAGTGATGGAAAAGGATTCCAAAAATAGAGTGGCATAGATGTCAAGGTGCAACTACAACCATAAAGTAAGGTAGAGAACAAGAGCAAATAATCAAATATGTCTTCCTCCCCTGAAGGGAGTTCGTTCTTTTATCCAAACACTGCTCCCCTGGCTGTTAGAACAGTGGTAATCATCAGTCCGAAGCCATCCCTGCCCTACTTCAGCTAGAAAGTATTAGTACCATCGCAAAGTGGCTTTGGGATTTGGTTTTTGTCTCTGAATGATCCGGATAAATTGAGGGATTTCTCCCCTTGACTTTTTTTGTGGGTGGAGAAAAAACCAAGGTTCTGTTATAGCAGTTTATTCTGCAAACATGTGAGGCCTCTGTACTCATCACAGTTCTAGACGCAGGATTAGAAATAAAACATGGATCCCACATCGATGTACAGTGTGAAGTTCTCCCTGGGAAACATGGTGTACAGACACAACATCAGTAGAAGACATAAAAAGTGATGTATAATCAAGTGCCACGTAGCACATCTGTAGTACATTCTGTCAGCAAATAGTTATAATACCTCTCATGAGTCAAATACTGCTGATATTCCAGGATACTGACATTTTTAGAAAAAGATTTCATACGGTTTCTGTGTATGAAAAGAAGAAATATTCTGTAAGTTATTTAAACATAAAGTGACATTCTTCCTGTTCTCCATGTCCTTTTGCTAAATATTTGCTAATATCTTTTTAATTGTGACCTAGTTTAGCCAGAAAAATAGAAAAATAGAAGTCATTTATTATGAGAAAAACTGTATGAAGAGTACTGCCCAAACTGCTGCTTCTGTCACAAATGTAATGCTGAATCCAAAGCCTACTTGCTTTGGGCATTGAGAAACCATTGTTGCAGACTTGACTGTGCAGTGAGCAGTTTTGTGACCTTTAGCAAACCACCTGATCTTTTTGTGCTGAGGTTGTTCTCGATTGTCCAAAACATAATTCTCCAAAGGACTCAAGTCAAATGCTGACTCCTCTGAGAAACTTTTTCTGATCTCTCGTCTTCCTTCTGGCCCATCGCTCTCTTCTCACTTCACTACCTCGTCGTCTTGAAGGACACTTTCTGACACCTAAACTCCCTCAGTTTGGGGCTCCATCTCTTTTCTGTGACCGTATATCTTTTTTATATCTACCTACACTGTTTTCAACACATCTAGATGCCAATCAACACATGCCTGTCAATTTAGAGGATTTTTTGTGTTTCATTTCTTGTGGTAATAGATGTTAAAATTGTACTAGATAAAAGAAGTTATTTAAAATACCAGACTTTTCAAGTGCTACGTTACATCGTAATTTCATGCAGATACTTGCACCAATGGTGACAGTCCCAGGTGAAAAGGATTAGTAACTGGTAAATAGTTTCTTATGCAGCAGTAAATATAAAACTTGGGTTGTTTTTGTTTTTGTTCTAGTTTTTGTTTTTTACTGTTGAAAAATGTTACCACGTTTGTTGAAAGTAGGTATTATATGTGTTCTACACAAAACTTTTATTTTATGGCGTGGGTTTATTTTTGTTTGAAATTGGAAGGTGTGTTGGAATTTGAATGCTTTAAAAGGTTAATAATGTCAACATTAGATTTCCCAACATAGGCTTGCATGAAACATTTGAGATATAATAAGTCAGCCCTAACTCAAACAAATTATAACATATCTTTTTAATATATTACTGCTTTTATTCTATAATAAGTGAATTTGATACAGTAAAATAAACAACCAGGATATCTGGAAAACTCAGTTACTTAAACTTTGAGTACTTTTATCAAAAGGAGACAAATGAGGGGGAGCATGGGTGGCTCAGTGGGTTAAAGCCACTGCCTTCGGCTCAGGTCATGATCCCAGGGTCCTGGGATTGAGCCCCGCATCAGGCTCTCTGCTCAGCGGGGAGCCTACTTCCTCCTCCCTCTTTCTCTGCCTGCTTCTCTGCCTACTTGTGATCTCTGTCTGTTAAATAAATAAAATCTTAAAAAAAAAAAAATGAGACAAATGAGAATATTTTGTTGCAAGCCACACCAGAGATTTACTTATTTAAAAACATTTGGGGGTGCCTGGGTGGCTCAGTCAATTAAGCATCTGACTCTTAATTTTGGCCTAGGTCATGATCTCAGGGTTATGGGATTGAACCCCCACATCAGGCTCCATGCTGAGCATGCCTGCTGAAGATTCTCTCTCTCCCTCTCTCTCTCTGCCCCTCCTCACCACCATGCACCCTCTCTTTCAAAAATAAATCAAAATTTTAAAAATAACCATATACACTATGGAGTAGTATGCCTCCATCAGAAAGGATGAATATCCAACTTTTGTAGCAACATGGATGGGACTGGAAAAGATTATGCTGAGTGAAATAAGTCAAGCAGAGAGAGTCAATTATCATATGGTTTCACTTACTTGTGGAGCATAACAAATATGGAGGACATGGGGAGTTGGAGAGGAGAAGGGAGTTGGGGGAAATTGGAAGGGGAGGTGAACCATGAGAGACTATGGACTCTGAAAAACAATCTGAGGGGAATGAAGTGGTGGGGGGGTGGGAGGTTGGGGTACCAGGTGGTGGGTATTATAGAGGGCACAGATTGCATGGAGCACTGGGTGTGGTGCAAAAATAATGAATACTGTTATGCTGAAAATAAATAAATGTAATTAAAAAAAATTTTTAAAATAAGAAGCATTTTGTCTCATGGCATGGAACTTATGAGACCATTTCTTTTTCTGGAATTATAATTACTGGTGTCCTTAACAATTTCTAAATCCAGTTTTCAAGGACTCAGTCACCTATATGACTGAGTTTGGTAGGCAGAAAAGTTGTTCAGTCCCAAAGGTTGAATGAGACTGCATCTAGGCTTTTTGGTAGTTATTCAAGTACATTTACATGAAAAGTAGTTTTAAATGATATTCTTCTTGAAAACTTAAGTGTCTGTCAAAGAAAGTTCTGACATCTTTTTATAACATATTAAATAATTCTTGACTTAAACACCGATTTTATGAAAAACTGCTAGTGTTTGACAGAAATTACTGCTGCAAAGCATAAGAAAGTATGTTTTGCGTTCTCTGAGGGAAAGTACTTCTTAGCACTGTGAGGGAGAAATTTCTAGAACATATGTAATTAAGAGATAGCTTTTATGTTCTATTCAACTTAGTTGCTTTTTTGCTTATAATGAGAGAACACTGTTGGAGCTTTGTAATAGCCCTCCCAACTAATGACCTAAGCCATTTTATTAGCACTTCTGTGGGTATAGATACTACTATTGTGAGCTTCCAACTTTGTTTGGTATCTTTTTAAAAATTTTACTTCCAAAACTTGAATGTTCTTTTGAACAAGTTAGAGAGTGACTCTGCAGAATCATCAATTACCAAAATTTGCTGTTAACCTGATTGGAATCCTTTCCTGATGAGTGCCTACCAGAATTGTTCTTGACAGGGTCACTGGTGAATGCCATAATGCTAGGTCCAATGTTAAATCATCTTCCTTGACATTGGCCTTGGACACTCCAGTCTCTCCCTTCTTCCTTCCCCAGGCTTCTTGGTTCTGTTTACTGGCAGCCAGCTCATTCTGCTTTGCTAGTTCTCCTTTGCAAACTTCTAAATGTTAGCTGTCCTCAGGGTTCAGTAACTGAGCCAGTTGTCTATACTAACTCCTTAGATGGTTTGATCTCTTTCATAGCTTTACAATCTCCACTTTGACATCTAATAGGTGTTTCAAACTTAACAAATCCAAAACCAAATTCCTTATCCCCACACCTCCTCTGATTCTTTACACCAGAAACCAGCCTATCATCTAATCCTATTAAGGTCTACCTTTGAAATATATCCAACCACTTCCATAACTACCAACCACCATGATTTCTAAGTTACTACTTTTCAGAAAGCCTCTGAGTTTTTACTTAAGGAACTTTAGCCAACTATAACTACTAATTATTTTAAATTTTCCTGATGTAAATACATGCTTCCACTTTTGTCTTCCTCCATTCTATTCACCATATAGGTCCTGCCACTTCTCTGTTCAAACCATCCCCTCTTCCTGTCTCACTCAGAATAAAGGGAATACCTTCATGGCCTCTGGCAGCTGCACTAACTTATATCCCTAGTGTCTTGAATGGTGCTTAATTCATGGTAGGCAGTCATAAATATGTGACTAAATGAATTATTTGTAAACATGAAATATGATTTGGGATTTAAAAAATAAAGGTTAAACTTCATCAAATAGCTTAATTATCTCAATATAGATTAAAATATTCCTTGTATTAAAATTGGATAAAAATACATTGGATTAAAATATTCCTTTAATATTGAACTTTCTATTTAGCATTCACTAAAAGAATTATTTTTTATTTCCCAAATTGACTTAATTTGAAATAAACTTATCAAGACCAAGAAGGTGCTCAAAAATTTATTTCAAAGCCTCTCAATTTTTTCTTTAAGAGACTTCAACTCACTGCTGTGATTTTCTTTTAAAAAAAAAAAAAAGGCTTAAAGTAAGTATCTATTGTATGGTTTTTTCTTACTCTGAAAAACATTATGTAGGTATTTTGGTAAAATTGTAGTTAAAGTTTCCTTTCAAAGGCAACTCTTCTCTATTACAAACCAACTAATTGATTCACCTCACTTATGCATCAACATGAATATTAACATTTTGGCTGAAGTGAGCTGGAAGTAGCAAATAACTTAAATCCTTGCCTTTAGTGTACTGCCTTGATGACTTTCTAGTTCACAGGTATATAATATATTTCTTAATTTTCTTTTTTTTTTTTTAAGATTTTATTTATTTGTGAGAGAGAGAGAGGAAACACAAGCAGGGGATGTGGGAAAGAGGGAACCTGGTGTGGGCTCAATCCCAGCACCCTGGGATCATGACCTGAGCTGAAGGCAGATGCTTAACAACTGAGCCACCCAGGTGCCTCTCTTAATTTTCTAACTAAAAATTATCTAGTGATATTTTCTAGCTTTAGCAGATCCAGAAACTGTAGTTAGAGCTACCTTTAATCAAGTGTGATTCTTTTGTTCCTTTCAGTGTACCATTATTATTAACTGAACCAAATCAGTCAAAGTACTGGAGTGCCCAACCAGCATATTGGTGTTTGATTCATTGTTGAATAATTAAACAAGCTAACATAGAACCATATCACATTATAATCACTACACATAGAAATTTAAATTTCCTTGAGTAGCTTAAATATGGTTAGCATTCTCATCTGATTCAAGAAGATGACCCAAACTCATTTTAGTTGATAATTAAGATACACAGTATTTTTAGTCATCAGGCCATATAAATGACTAAATTGCTTTCAAGTCTCCAGTCCTTAGTTGGAATCTCTCTGTTCCTGCTGATTATTTCATAATCAAATAAGATTGTTTTCACAGAGTTGCCATTTTCACTGGAGCATTCAGTGTTCTAAAGCTCAGGTTATTGTCTACTTGGGTTTACATCATTGTGTATCATTTGTATGATATACAGCTGGGTTGTTTTGTTGGTGTTGTTTTAAGCTCTCAGAGACAAAGCTCCTGTCATCTCGTTCTCCCCTTTCTTCTTGTAATGTCTTCTCAAGTGCTTTGTACAAAGTGAATTCCTTTTTTTTTTTTCAGTGTAACAGTATTCATTATTTTTGCACCACACCCAGTGCTCCATGCAATCCATGCCCTCTCCAATACCCACTACCTGGTTCCCCCACCCCTTCAAAACCCTCAGATTGTTCTTCAGAGTCTGTAGTCTCTCATAGTTCACCTCCCCTTCCAATTTCCCTCAACTTCCTTCTCCTCTCCATCTCCCCTTGTCCTCCATGCTATTTGTTATGCTCCACAAATGAGTGAAACAATATGATAATTGACTCTCTCTGCTTGACTTACTTCACTCAGCATAATCTCTTCCAGTCCTGTCCATGTTGCTACAAAAGTTGGGTATTCATCCCTTCTGATGGAGGCATAATACTCCATATTGTATATGGACCACATCTTCCTTATCCATTCATCCATTGAAGAGCATCTTGGTTCCTTCCACAGTTTGGTGACCGTGGCCATTGCTGCTATAAACATTGGGGTACAGATGGCCCTTTTTTTCACTACATCTGTATCTTTGGGGTAAATGCCCAGGAGTGCAATTGAGGGTCATAGGGAAGCTCTATTTTTAATTTCCTGAGGAATCTCCACACTGTTTTCCAAAGTGGCTGCACCAACTTGCATTCTCACTAACAGCGTAAGAGGGTTCCCCTTTCTCCACATCCTCTCCAACACATGTTGTTTCCTGTCTTGCTAATTTTAGCCATTCTAACTGGTGTAAGGTGGTATCACAGTGTGGTTTTAATTTGAATCTCCCTGATGGCTAGTGGTGATGAACATTTTTTCATGTGTCTGATAGCCATTTGTATGCCTTCATTGGAGAAGTGTCTGTTCATATCTTCTGCCCATTTTTTGATATGATTATTTGTTTTGTGTGTGTTGAGTTTGAGGAGTTCTTTATAGATCCTGGGTATCATCCTTTTGTCTGTACTGTCATTTGCAAATATCTTCTCCCATTCATTGGGTTGCCTCTTTGTTTTGTTGACTGTTTCCTTTGCTGTGCAGAAGCTTTTGATCTTGATGAAGTCCCAAAAGTTCATCTTCGCTTTTGTTTCCTTTGCCTTTGGAGACATGGTCCTCTCAATTGATGCAGAAAAAGCATTTGACAAAATCCAGCATCTGTTCCTGATTAAAACACTTCAAAGTATAGGGAACATTCCTGAACTTCAAAAATCTATCTATGAAAGACCCAAAGCAAATATCATCCTCAATGGGAAAAAGTTTGCAGCCTTCCCGTTGAGATTAGGAACATGACAAGGATGCCTACTCTCATCACTCTTGTTCAACATAGTATTAGAGAAGTCCTAGCAACAGCAATCAGACAGCAAAGAGAAAAAAAAGTTATCCAAATTGGCAATGAAGAAGTCAAACTCTCTCTCTTCACAGATGACATGATTCTTTATATGGAAAACCCAAAAGACTCCACCCTCAAACTACTAGAACTCATACAGCAATTCAGTAATGTGGCAGGATGCAAAGTCAATGTACAGAAATCAATGGCTTTCTTATACACTAACAATGAAAATACAGAAAGGGAAATTAGAGAATCGATTCCATTTACTATAGCACCAAGAACCATAAGATACATTAAATAAACCTAACCAAAGAGGTAAAGGATCTGTACTCGAGGAACTATAGAACACTCATGAAAGAAATTGAAGAAGACACAAAAAGATGGAAGACCATTCCATGCTCTTGGATCAGAAGAATAAACATTGTTAAAATGTCTGTACTACCTAGAGCAATCTATACTTTTAATGCCATTCTGATCAAAATTCCACCGGTATTTTTCAAAGAGCTGGAGCAAATAATCCTAAAATTTGTATGGAATCAGAAGAGACCCTGAATTTCTAAGGAAATGTTGAAAAACAAAAATAAAATTGGGGGCATCATGTTACCTGATTTCAAGATTTACTATAAAGCTGTGATCACCAAGACAGCATGGTACTGGCATAAAAACAGACACATAGACTAGTGGCACACAGATACGGACCCCCATCTCTATGGGCAAATAATCTTCGACAAAACAGGAAAAAATATACAGTGGAAAAAAGACAGTCTCTTCAATAAATGGTGATGGGGAAACTGGACAGCTATATGTAGAAGAATGAAACTCGACCATTCTCTTACACCATACACAAAGATAAACTCAAAATGGATAAAAGACCTCAACATGAGATAGGAATCCATCAGAATCCTAGAGGAGAACATAGGCAATAACCTCTTCGATATCAGCCACAGCAATTTCTTTCAAGATATGTCTCCAAAGGCAAAGCAAACAAAAGCGAAGATGAACTTTTGGGACTTCCTCAAGATCAAAAGCTTCTGCACAGCAAAGGTAACAGTCAACTAAGTGAATTCCTAATAGCCGTTGCTGAGCAACTTCTGTATAAAGGCCATAAAGAAGTTATGTAGTTTGGTCCCTTTTTTGGAAGTAATAACTCTTTGTGTATGATTGTGTGTTGTTAGTATAAGTGTTTATCAGTGTCCTTCCACGTCCTCCACTCCCTTCTTTCATATTGCTGTTGTGTCTTTGCTTTTGTAATGTTTATGTTTTCCTGGTTCTTTAAATATTAGCATTGTTGACATAAGATTGTTGGTCTCATTATATCACTTATGCTGCCTGTTCTGATCAGAATTTTGATAATTTAAAAGTTCTCCTTTTTGTATTTCTTGCTTTAAGGCTTTGCTCACACTGTTTATCCAACCATTTTTCTGTGTACTCTACAAACCCTTATCCTAACTTTGTTCACTTTGATCTTGATTATCCACATCATCACTAGGCTCTCTTCTACAACAAAGTCAGGGTTCAGACTGTGTAATAAGAGCTACAGGGTGCAGCACGGATGTGAATTTGGGTGGACACGGTAGCACAAATTGCGTACAGCCACATCACGTGATAATGTGATGTATGAAGAAAATTCAAATTTTCTTCAGTAATTTGAATGTGATTTTTTTCTGAATAAAAACTGTTGAAATGTAGTAACAGGCTTTCCATATTTTATTCTGTCAATAAGACAGATAATTGCTTTAGACTAGATTTTCTGAAAATGTGTTTTTAGTGTTGACTGTTTGAGATGAATATCTAATTGACAAATTTTTATTGCTGAATAAGATAAAATTTTGATGTTGTTAGTGGGTTTGGGGCTTCATTTCAGTAGTCCTTTCTTTTTGTTCTAAATTACTCTTGAACTAATTCTCTTAAGACTCACAAGTTTTACCTCTACACAGGTAGTATGGAGAGGTCCAATCTGAGATTTCATCAACCAGTTAGGTTAAAACAGGTGTTAGAACTTGAAAACTAGGTTAATATGTTGGGCTGACTCTTCAAACAGTGCACATGCCCCAATCACTGACAATGTGCATAAGGGAGATTGATGAAATAGAAGGAAGAAATGAGTAGTACAGATTGAAAAAGGGAGAGCAAGGAAGTAGAGTCCAGTCAGGAATTTTACAAACCATAAGAGAGGTTGAGAGTGTCTAGACTCAAGGAGATTTTATTTTTAATTTTGAATATCCTTAAAAGATAAAATGTGATTATATGTGGAGACCAAAGAGAGAAGGGTCAAAAGTATGGGCCCTCATACATTGCTGATGGGAATGTGTAATCATATAGCCACTGTGGAAAAGAGTTTGGCAGTTTCTTATTAACTTAAACATAGAATTACTGTATGATCCAGATATTCCATTCCTGAGTATATACTTTAAAAAAAATGCTCAAATAAAATATGTACATGAATTTTTAAAGCATCACCATTCACAAGAGTCATAAGGTAGAAAAGCCTAAATGACCATCAACTAATGAATGGATCAACAAATGTGGTCCATCCAAACTATGGAATATTATTCAGCAATGAAAAGGAATGGATTTCTGATAGATTCTACAATATGGATGAACCTCAAAAACATGCCAGGTGAAGGAACCAGACACAAAAGGCCACATATGATGGGATCTGAAATATCTGGAATAGACAAATCCTTAGAGACAGGAAGAAGTTTGTCGCTGCCAGGGACTGGGGAGAGTGGGCAACAGGTAGTACCTACTTAACAGGTACAGGTATTCCCTTAGGGATGGTGAGACTATTGGGGACTAGACAGTGGTGATGGTTGCACAACACTGTTAATATACTAAATACCACTGAATTACACTTTTATAATTGTTCAAGTGGCAAATTTTATTTTATGTATATTTTATAATGATACTAAAAAAATTAAAAGACAGTAACACTAAGGCTTGAATCACAGACTTAAATTCTTTCAGGTCCCTGGGAGGTGCAGTAAACAGAAAAAAAAATGGTAAGAGGGGAAATGTAGTGAATCGGATGTTTAAAACCAAATGTTTTTGAAACCTCTGGGTGGGCTAAATAAAATGATTGTGGCCTGTGGTTTTCAACCTCTGCTACAAATGGAGCAAAAACGGTGGGTGATGTCAAGAACCATAGCTGACAGTAGAGCTGGACTCAGTTTTACAAGAGTAGAGGATAAATCTAAGTTGCTTACCCCATATCTGTTTAGCAGATATGTGTTGGATGAAATGTAAAAGTAAATAAATAAAGGTTGGACCCTGAGTTTATATCCTTTTTCTTAGTTCTATCTCTTATCTCAACCCATAAATAATCAGTTTGCAAATTTTCATAGTTTTTATTTTTGCTAACTCTCTGATAGTTTTTTCCCTCTGTATCTTGTGTCCTTTTCTCACTGCCAGCTCAGGTTCGTGACCTTTCTTGCCTAAGATTATTACAGTAAATTCCTAAAGGTCTCTTTTCCTCTAAGCTTGCCCTCATCTATTTTCTTCTCCAAATTACAAAACACCCTGTCTTGCTTAAAATCTGGTAGTACTTTCACATAAAGTCTGAATGTGATGGGAAAAACAGCCATAATACGGCCCCTTCCTCACGTGCTGCTCCCCTGCTCAGGCCTTTGTCCCTCCAGTCTTTCTGAACCCCCCACAGTTGCTGCAGCACACCAGGCATGTTTGCTGTACTCTTCTTCCTACTCAGACTGCCCTCAGTCTTCAGTGGTCAGCCCAACCTTTAAGACTCTGATTCCTCCAAGAAGCTATTCTACCTAACCCAGTCACAGATACGGGCTCCTACTGTTGCCCCTCTCTGTGCCCCCAGTCCTCTGAAGTTATCCTACTGCACTTAACTCACTTGTTTGTCATCGTTTTACTTGTCTGATACACGTGTCACACTAACTTCTTGACACTAAGGACCACGACTGTCTCCAGCACCTGGTACATGGCAGGCACACATCAAAGGCAACCCTTATCACTATAGCAAAGAATTAATTTATTATTATAGACTCAATACATGTTGAATTAGAATATTTCAGAGGTACCAGGCAGGATCTAAGTGCTAGATATCAGATAAGAGATACCAATCAGAGTTCAATTGAAAGAAAAATTTTATGGAAGAGATGATATTTGGGATGAGTGGTGACCATGTGCTAGACTTTGAGGTTATCAAGATCCTACCTAGTACTTCCCATCATAATTAGTAATTAATTATCACTTATAAACAGAGAAGTTTTCAAAATGTATTCTGAATTTTAGTTTCTTTTTTTCTGTGATTTAAGATGAAGGAACACCACCTCTAAAACTGTACCTAAAAGTAAACTCGCTTTTACAGTGTCTGTGTCAGTTACTAAGTGAGACTTAGTAATAAATATTAAGAGGTATTACTGTGGCCAAGTTTCATAAACGCTATTGTCTAATTTTAGTAAAAAATTACTAAGTTTCTAAAATTCCTTTTTGCCTTTTAGAAATGGCTTCACAAACCTATTTGAAAATGGAATGTTAATATATAAGAAGCTGGCAGCAGGTTAATACTTAGACTCAGCTTGTATTTGTTAGATCGTTTTAGAGCTCTGTTAATTATAACTTGTAAATGCTAATCAGGCTATATTAAGAGGCTAAATAGAAGGTTACAATCTTGCCCTTCTCCACATTTCCATACTCTAAAAGACTAAAATAAACACATCTACATTACACTCAGAATAAAAATAAACACTTCAGAGTCACATAATTGAGAAATACATTTTTAAGTAGGAAACACTGATTAAGATTGTAGTTTTAAAAACACAAAGGTTATTTGTACTTTTGTTTCCTTCTAGGACAGATTTTTTTCATTTTAAATTATGTGAGTCCTGAGATGTTTATCTTTACTCCAGACTACTGCATAAATATTGGTTATATTTTTTTTCTTTAACCAATGCTTAGCTTGCTAAAGTCGTGAGGTATCTCTTGCCATACTTACATGTGGATCTTCAAAATGACAAACTGCAGACTTGTACATTGATAAATCCACACTGAAAAAGAATTTTTTTTTTAATTTTTTTATTTATTTGACAGAGGTCACAAGTAGGCAGAGAGACGGGGGGAAGCAGGCTCCCTGCTGAGCAGAAAGCCTGAGGTGGGGCTCAATCCCAGTACCCTGGGATCATGACCTGAGCCCAAGGCAGAGGCTTAACCCACTGAGCCACCCAGGTGCCCCTGAAAAAGAAATATTTTAACTTCGTTGTGGATTCTCCCCCACACCACCCTCAAATCTTATTTGAAAATATTATTATGAGGTAGAAAATGAGTTATTATGTATGAAAATCCTTTGGAGTTGTTTTAAAATGCAAAATTTTTTAAAACAATAACTTAATTAAATTTTGGCCTACACTAGCCCCAAACAAACAAAAAATTCTAATTCCCTAATTGTTTCAGATTAGCCTTTATTTATGAGCATTTAAATGATATAGAACTATTGTTTAAACCAGGGGTCATCAAACTATGACCCAGACAAGCAGCCTGTTTTTGCAAATAAAGTTTGATTGGCTCACAGCCACACCTGTTCATTTAGGTATGATCTGTGGCTGATTTTGAGACATAGCAACAGAGCTGAGTAGTTGACAGAAGAGACCAGATGGCCCACAAAGCCTGAACTACTTAGCGTTGCAACCTTTGAGTAATAGTTTGAGGATCCGTATTTTAAGCCATACTGCTCTCTAATGGTTTATTTAAAATAAAATTTATTTGAGAGAGCGAGAGTGTGTGTGAGAGAGAGACAAAAAGTACAGAGGGAGTGGCAGAGGCAGAGGGAGAAGCAGGCTCCCCGCTGAGCAGGGAGTGTAATGCGGGACTTGATTCCAGGACCCTGAGATTATGACCTGAGCTCAAGGCAGACACTTAACTGACTGAACCACCCAGCTGCCCCTATCTGATGGTTTATAATTATAATAAAAAGCATTTACTTAATGAACCTAAAACTAAAATGCAAAAGATGACTTTTCTCTTTGCAAAAGCTTTTCTGTCTGGAGATGGAGAAACTAAAGCTGTGTAAGATGCTATCTATGTTAACCATTCCTTCATCTACTCATTGCTTGCTAGCCTTGTCCTTGCTCAATTTTCATAACTGCAAGTGAAATTTTATTCTTTTTTTCTATAAATTTGAAAATCACTACATAAAGAAGATGCCATTTCGCCTCCTCTCACTCCCCATCCCCAAAGAATTTGAAATAGAAATGATTTTTCTCTATGATGGGCTTTTTCTCACTGCCTACTTTTTTTTTTAGACATTTTTTTTTTAATTTCTTTTCAGTGTAACAGTATTCATTGTTTTTACACCTCACCCAGTGTTCCATGCAATACGTGCCCTCCCCAATACCCACCACCTGGTTCCCCCAACCTCCCACCCCCGCCCCTTCAAAACCCTCAGGTTGTTTTTCAGAGTCCATAGTCTCTCATGGTTCTCCTCCCCTACCAATTTCCCTCAACTCTCTTCTCCTCTCCATCTCCCCATGTCCTCCATGTTATTTGTTATGCTCCACAAATAAGTGAAACCATATGATAATTGACTTTCTCTGCTTGACTTATTTCACTCAGCATAATCTCTTCCAGTCCCGTCCATGTTGCTACAAAAGTTGGCTATTCATCCTTTCTGATGGAGACATAACACTCCATAGTGTATGGACCACATCTTCCTTATCCATTCGTCCATTGAAGGGCATCTTGGTTCTTTCCACAGTTTGGCAACCGTGGCCATTGCTCTCACTACCTACTTTTAATATGCAGTATTAAACAGAGGAACTCCCTTTTCTTTCAAGGACTCCAGTTTCCTGTCGTTGTTCCTAACTTACACATCTCTTTAAATTACGCATAGTATGTGCTTAATTAGTAATTAGTGAGCATAATGGAATTCACTTCCTTGGAGAGGTAACTATAGCCCAAAATTACAGGAAGTGATAGAACAGCTCTCAGAAGTTCACCTTACCTGAAGTAGAAATACATGCTACTTCCGCTCACTTCGAATACAGAGTTGTAGACTTTTAGAATGTTAGACCAGAAGATGTTATAGAGTCTTGGACAGCAGTGGTTCTCAAACTTCAGCAAGATACATGTGAAAAGATATATAACCAATTGTTCTACATAGGCAAAAGATTTTAAGATGATTCACAAATGAAGTTATACAAACGACCAAAGAGGACAAGAGTGTTCAACATCATTAGTCATCAGAGAAGTATAAATTAAAATCGTAATGAGATGTTACCATATAACCATGGAATGGTCAAAATTTAAAAGACTAACAACACCAAGTGTTGGCAAGGTTATGGAGCAACTGGCACTGTCCCGCAATATTGTTGGGAATAAAAATTGGTACAACCACTTTAGAAAACTAACTGGCAGGGTTTTTTTAAAATTAAACATCTACCTACTCTGTGATCCAACAGTTCCATTCTTAGATACTTATTTAAGAGAAGCTAAAACATAGTTCACAAAAAGACCAGTACAATATTTGTAGTTGTTTTATTCATAATAGCTTAAAACTAGAAAGAGCCCAGGTCCATCAATAGGAGAATGAATAAACATTTGATAAATATATCAGGTTTGATATATTTATGTAGTGGAATACTATTCAGCAGCATAAAGAAATGGATTACTGATAAATACTGACTAAAAAATAGCTTCCACAAAGAAGTACATATGGCAGCTCCACTTATGTGAAATTATAGAACAGGCAAAACTAGACTTCAGTGGAAAAAAGGTCAGAATAGTGGTTGCCTTAAGGATGATGGGATGGGGATTGACTATTGTAAGGAATATTGAGGGATTTAGGGATTGAACAAGGAAAAAGACATCATTGGGCAGGGTTGCAGGAGAAAGGAATTCCCTCATGGCATGAGACCATCTTGAGGCTTGTGGTCAAAGGACCACCAACCAGAAGGGGAAGAGGGCAAGGGAACTCCTGAGGTGAGAAGGATTAGAGAGGGTATCCCTGGAGCTCATAGGTCTACAGGATAGAGTTCAGTAGCACCATGGGGAATCTCTGAGTTGGAGAACTCTGATGGGCAGCAGTGACTAGAAGTCTTATCATCACTAGGCTCTATCTTATCAAGGCTAGATCGGGAATAGTTATGGGGCATATGCAAAACAGTCCAGCTACAAATGGCTAAAAATCTGCTCAGCTATTTTTTTTAAATAATCGGGAGAGTAAAAATATAAGTTTGGGGCCAATATACTTTTTTTTTTTTTAATTTCTTTTCAGCGTAACAGAATTCATTGTTTTTGCACTACACCCAGTGCTCCATGCAATACATGCCCTCCATAATACCCACCACCTGGCTCCCCCAACCTCCCACCCCCCGCCCCTTCAGAACCCTCAGGTTGTTTTTCAGAGTCCATAGTCTCTCATGGTTCATCTCCCCTTCCAATATACTTTTGAGCTGTTGGTCTCAGCCAGTGATGACGAAATAAACAACCCAGAGCCAATACTTAGAAGCCATCTTCAGCTAAAATACACAACTGAGAAGGGACAAGAGGAAATACTTTGGTGTGATGATAATGTTCCTAGTTTGATAAAGTTTAAGACTGTGCAGGTAAAGTATTTGTTAAAACTCAGTGAATATACACCTAAGATTTCTGCATTTCATTGTACACTCATTTTTTTTAAATTATAAGCAAATATTGAACTTTAGTTAATGATGTTCATGGCAAAGTATTTAAGGTGAAATGAACTGCTATATACAGTTTACACTGAAATGCCAAAAATGGAATGGATTATTGAATAGATAGAAGGACAGATAGTTGGATGCATATATGATAAAGTGAGTGCAGTGAAATTTTAATGGTAAAATCCAGGTTGGGGTATACATGTGTTTATTATAAAACGTACAACTTGGTTCTGTATTTGAAAATTTTCATAATGAGATGTAAAAGACCACAGTGTAGAGAAAGACTGAGGTACCAATTAGGAAACTATGCCATTGCATTAAAAAAGATACAGAGAGCTTTATATTTCTTGGCCAACTAGAAGCTATAATTTTATAGAACTCGATCCTATATTTGATCATTTGACTAAAAATCTGTTGTGTTTCATCTGTTACAGGGAAAGTCCTTCTGCCAGTGTGGATACATGTACATTTCTGTCCTCATTTGTGTGCTCCAGTAGGACTCTGCTAATTGATGGCCGGGTAGAACTCAAAAGAGGCCTGCAGAGGCAGGAGCGGCATCTTTTCCTGTTCAATGATCTGTTTGTTGTGGCCAAAATCAAGTAAGTATACTGTAAACCCTCTCCCAGTTTATAAAATTGCATTCCCACTAACAAAGATAACCCTTCTGCTCAGTGCTTACTGTAAAGAATGTCTGGCCTCTGTTACCATAATTAGTATCTGAAGTAAGTTTAATAGTTTTGTTTTGTTTTATTTTTGCAAAAATAAAAAAAAGTTTCGGTTGTTTTTTTATTCAATAAGTGTTCATTTAGGTCCCACTCTGGCCATGTTCTGAATACATATAGGGGATACAGTACAGGATGTGATGGGTATTATCCCTGCTTTTTTGGCCTCTTTATTTTAACATGTGGGAGAAATTACAGATTGTGATTAGTTCTATGAAGAAAATTGGGGGCAGGGTGAAATAAAATATGGGATATATGTTAGGTAGCCGTAGTTGAGGAGGAAAAATCATTGAAGACTGAAAAGCAACCAGCCATTCAGATATTAGGAGGGTGAGCATTCTAGGCAGAGGGAAGAGCAGATCCAAAGGTGGTAGGAAAGCTTGGTCCTTTGAAGGAGCTAAAGGAAAGCTTCTGTAACTGGAGCATAATGAGCAGGAGAGGAATATGAATTGAGGTTGGAGAAATAGACAAGTTTCAGGTTACCAGGACCTTGTCAGCTGTGTAATCTATTCCCATGTAATACACAAATTACCCCAAAACCACAGTTTATAACTGCACACATCTCATACACAGGAACATGCATCCGTACGGAGGAATCTCATGCTGAGAAGTGGCTTTGCCATGGTTCTGACTGCTCGTGAGGCTGCAGTCAAGCTGTTGACCAGGTTGTAATCATCTTACAGCTTGACTGACGCTCACAAATTCACCTCTCTGCTCCCTCATGTGGACGCTGGAAGGCCTCCGTCCCTCCCTGGCTGTTGGCCAGACCTGGTGGCTCCTCCCCACAGAGGTGTCTTCCCAGGGCTGCTCATAACATGGGATTGCTTCCTCCAAACTGGAAGATCCAAGAATGTGAGATGGAGCGTAGGCAGGCGAGAGAACACCCCAGACAGAAGCCACAGCCCTTCGTAACCTGATTTTGCAGGCGGCGTACCATCATTTCTGACATGCTATTGGCCACCCGGACCAGCCTTAGTGCAGCAGGGAAGACAACTATGCAAGGGTGCAAATATCAGGAGATCGCTGGGGGCCGTCTTGGAGGCCAAGTACAGCAGAGGCTATGTTAAGGAGTTGGGATTTTATTCAAAGGGATGTTAATTAGGGGAATACTGTAATGAAGTTCATATTTTTAAGATCTTGTTTCTTGCTCTGAGAGGTAATGGATTAGAGAGTAGGCAAGAGTAGAGAAACAAGGAGACTGGGCAGGAGGGTAGAGTAGTCCCAGTGAAACACAATGAGGGCTTTATCTGGGGAAGGGGCAGTTCAGTGAAGGAGACACACATATTTGGAATATACTTGAGAGGTAACCAAAAGAATTTACTTTCCTCTCAGTACTAAATGCCTGTGCATTTAACTCTCTGCTTAGAACATGGTGGTTGCTCCTTGTTCCATCCCCCCACTCTCATGGTTTATCAAACCCAGTAGAAGATAAAAGTATTTTAATAAATCCAGTACCATCAAAGGGATTTTTAATCACTAGAGAATAGTAAATACTTTTTTCGGCTATCTTCACTCACACACCTAAGTCATACCATGCCATAAATAAGACATGGCCACAGCTAAATTCTGATTTTGCAAAGCAGTATAAATTTAGTATGACTGGGGTGAATAATGGTAAAGACCTCACAGTTATTTGGATCTTATTGTATTTTAAGTATTTTTCTAGAGACTAACCTGCATAGCTGTTCTATCAGGCAGAACTATTTTTCTCTTGTTACAGAAGAAATTGATACTCAGAGAAGTTAAATTATTTGACTAAGATCCCAAAGGTAGTCATTAGTTGAGCCCACATTTGAACATGGGTCCATCTTACTTCAAAATCTGCTGTCTCTGTTACCCCTTTTCCAAAGGATTTCACAGAAAATTCCTCCACAGGAAGTATTTGTTTTCTTTTATAACAGTATAGTCTTGTGCGATGAGTAGAAGTTCTTAACTAATAAGAAACAGTATTTCAGTTCTTTTTTAAAATTTTTTAAAGATTTGTTTATTTATTTATTTGACAGACAGAGATCACAAGTAGGCAGAGAGGCAGGCAGAGAGAGAGAGGGAAGCAGGCTCCTCGCTGAGCAGAGAGCCCAATGCAGGGCTCGATCCTAGGACCCTGGGATCATGACCTGAGCCGAAGGCAGAGGCTTTAGCCCACTGAGCCACCCAGGTGCCCTTAGTATTTCAGTTCTTTAATAAATACCCAGAAGTGGGATTTCTGGATTATATAATATTTCTGTTCTTAATTTTTTAAAAGATTTTATTTATTCATTTTGCAGAAAGAGACACAGCAAGAGAGGGAACACAAGCATGGGGAGTGGGAGAGAGAGAAGCAGGCTTCCTGCCAAGAAGGAAGCCCAATGCAGGTCTTGATCCAAGACACTGGGATCATGACCCGAGCTAAGGCAGACGCTCAGTGGCCGAGCCACCCAGATGCCCCTCTGTTTTTAGTTTTTTGAGAAACCTCCATATTGTTGTCCTAGTGGCTGCCCCATTTTACATTTGCACCAACAGTGTGCAAGGGCTCCAATTCCTCTATGTCCTTACCAATACTCGTTGCCTTTTTGGCTTTTTTGCTCTTTTTGGGGGTTCTTTTTTTAAATAACAGCCATTCTGACAGTGTGAAGTGATATCTTAAGTTTTAACAGCATTGGTAAGATTGAAATCTTTTCCAACCACGATGGAATGAAACTCAAAATCAGGCAAAGCTTTAAACATGTTTCAGGAGAACTAGTTCCCTGTAATGTCTTCCCTATCACTTCTCACCCTTTGATAGAGGATTGGGTTGTACCCTTGATCGTTAATTTGTTGAAATGATGTGAGAGCTTAATCATGTACTTGGTGAACAGATTCACTGCACTAAGTTCAATATTTCTTTGGCTCACCTTCAGGCTCCATTTAGAAACTTCTTTCAGTCTGTAGGTTGATGGCATAGAAATAAATTCAAGTGGGATAACAAATTACTAGCTGTCCCATATTTATTTAGTGAAACTAAGGGGATTTTAGTGAGTGAGCTAGTACAAAAGGTTCTCAATTTTTGGCTTTTATTGGCTAAGGTATCTTACTCACTTTGCGCTTAAGTTGACAGTGTTTACCTAAAATTCTGTTGCGTTTATTGTCCTTCTTTTCCATATTTCATTAGAATAAGTATTACAACTGAATGGGAACTTTGTGACCAATTTTGATATTCACTAGAAAGCTAAATAAAAGGCTATTTTTCCAGTAGAAGTATGGCTTTTCATCTTTCAAGATAATGTTTTAAAACTTTAAAGTATTTAGAAAGAAATTAGTATTCTATCAGTAATTATAGAGCAACCATTTGTAATTTACTGAAAGGAAATGACTATTCATTATTAGTAGAATTACCATCAAACGCTTGTGGAATATACTACTTCAAACATACTTAGTAAAACATCTCTGTCTTCAAGTGCAGGGAAATCTCCCTAGAATCCTGTATATTTCAACAGTTCACTGGGATTCCTTCTAGTATAATGATGGGAACATAGGAAAACAAGGAAATAGATCCTCATCTTAACAAATTTGTAGTAAGGAACTACATTGTGGAAATAAAGAATTACTTTTTGGGTTGTTATTTTGGTTTTTTTTTCAGCCAGTTCACGTTAGATTCAAACTTTTAAATTTCTGTTAGAATAGTCTAATACTATTAGGAGTTGTGTGAAAAATATGAAGAAACACACTATGATACCAGGACTAAATGTAAAATTTTATTTAATACTGGTTTCAAGTATTTTGAAGCTACTCCATTTATCTTTGTGGGAATAAGTGTTTGTGAGGTTCCTGTCCACCTGCATAGTAAACAGTTTCATCAGAAAGCCTTATAGGTACAGAGAGAGAAAAGTAAGACTGGGGGCACCTGGCCGACTCAGTCAGAAGGGCATCCAACTTTTGATCTCCAGGGTCAGGAGTTCGAGCCCCATGTTGGGTAGAAATTACTCAGATAAATAAAACTTAAATAAGGCTGGAAATAGAAAAACTGAAGGAAACTTCTTGGTAAGATGCTTCCATCCAGATGCTGTACAAGACCAACAATATCCAGTGCTTTTTACAGACATGCAGTAGTTCAGAGCATGAAATAAGCTCAGAATTCAACACTGTTCAAGTTAGAGTCTAGCTATGCTAGCTAGCTCAGCTGTTTGACTCTTGGCAAGTTGCTTAGCTACATCTCTCCATGGCTCCATTTCTTTATCTGTAAAGTAAGGATTAAACTAAATAATGTCTGTAAAGTGTTTACCACAATGACTGACTGGCATATGGGAAGTTCTTAGTAAATATGAGCCAATACAAGCAAAGTGATTGTTTACACATTGAGATTAACTTCTTGTATCAGGAGATGAATGATCTTGATGCTTCATTGATCTAGGGAAAGAATCATTGCAATGACTTCTTTCCAGGGCAATAAATGTGAGAAGTTCCCACCTGTTATGTGAAGTATCTGATACAGAGAGAGACCCACATTAGGAAACACAAACTGTGTAAAAAGAGAAATGGGAACATACCTTTCTTTCCAAAAGATTTATAGTTTCTGTTTTATATTACCTAAATAGGCACTTTCAAAAAATAAGATTTTTTTTATATATAATTTTTTATTTTTTATAAACATATATTTTTATCCCCAGGGTACAGGTCTGTGAATCACCAGGTTTACACACTTCACAGCACTCACCAAAGCACATAATGTCCATAATCCCACCCCCTTCTCCCAAACCCCCTCCCCCCAGCAACCCTCAGTTTGTTTTGTGAGATTAAGAGTTACTTATGGTTTGTCTCCCTCCCAGTCCCATTTTCTTTCATTTATTCTTCTCATACCCACTTAAGCCCCCATGTTGCATCACCACTTCCTCATATCAGGGAGATCATATGATAGTTGTCTTTCTCCGCTTGACTTATTTCGCTAAGCATGATACGCTCTAGTTCCATCCATGTTGTCGCAAATGGCAAGATTTCATTTCTTTTGATGGCTGCATAGTATTCCATTGTGTATATATACCACATCTTCTTGATCCATTCATCTGTTGATGGACATCTAGGTTCTTTCCATAGTTTGGCTATTGTGGACATTGCTGCTATAAACATTCGGGTACACGTGCCCCTTTGGATCACTACGTTTGTATCTTTAGGGTAAATACCCAATAGTGCAATTGCTGGGTCATAGGGCAGTTCTATTTTCAACATTTTGAGGAACCTCCATGCTGTTTTCCAGAGAGGTTGCACCAGCTTGCATTCCCACCAACAGTGTAGGAGGGTTCCCCTTTCTCCGCATCCTCGCCAGCATCTGTCATTTCCTGACTTGTTGATTTTAGCCATTCTGACTGGTGTGAGGTGATATCGCATTGTGGTTTTGATTTGTATTTCCCTGATGCCGAGTGATATGGAGCACTTTTTCATGTGTCTGTTGGCCATCTGGATGTCTTCTTTGCAGAAATGTCTGTTCATGTCCTCTGCCCATTTCTTGATTGGATTATTTGTTCTTTGGGTGTTGAGTTTGCTAAGTTCTTTATAGATTCTGGACACTAGTCCTTTATCTGATATGTCGTTTGCAAATATCTTCTCCCATTCTGTCAGTTTTTTTAACCAAAAAATACAAAGGAATAAAATTTTATCTTCAATTGAGTCTGTTTCATTTTGAAAAATCTAAAGATTCATAGCAACAGGATGAAGAAAGAAACCTAGACATCTTTAGAGCCACAAGGCTCTTTCCTATCACACTTAAACAGTAAGTGTGCCCTACAGGAAGTATAAATGAAGCTTCGAATCTAGACTATCCTTCCTGTGTAGTTCCTGCATGATCCTTTTTCATTTTATAGATCCTTCTAAAGAGTTCTGACTTTAAATATTCCATGAAGGAGTTTAGGACTACTGCCATATGAATTATCTTTTTTTTTTTACTATGTGCTCTCCTGCCATTGTTTTTTTTTTTAACTTTTTTTTTTTTTTATAAACATATATTTTTATCCCCAGGGGTACAGATCTGTGAATCACCATATGAATTATCTTTGATTTCATGTTAACTTTTTCTGTTTCCACAAATGATTCTGAATGGTAGGAAGTGTGCAAGTTTCCCTGAGCATTCTCTTTATCTTTCCCAGTGCCTTCTAACTCACTCACTCTCGGATCCATTGTGAGCATTAAATCTGTGAATTTAGGTCAAGGGATAATGGTGGTTTCAATAACGGGTTCTAAGGGAGATTAGGTAGAAATTGTCAAAAAGCAATTTCATTGCCAACTTAAAGTTGGTCACCCTCTGGGTCCTTGAAGATAAATATTAAGTGTGTTAACTCCACTGAAGTACAATACTTTCTGTTGGTTTTTTTTTCCCCAGTCTAGGTTAGGGTCTGTTTTTTGGCTATAGTTTTTAATTGTAGTCAGAATATAAGAGAAAATGATATGAACAAAGTCTTAAGAAAGGAAATTAAAACTTTGCTTGTAAAGACAAGAAAATGTTGTACCCATTCAGTGGGAAATACACTGAAAATTTCTCTAATTAATTCCAGAAAATATTTTTTTAAGTGCATCTATCTCTCTTAAGGTGAAAATTTTATAAATATTTTCATAAATAATGTGTACTTTAATCTTTTGTTCAGCCACTACTGGAGTAGGCACATTAAAAATAATAAATGAAATTTTTAGAGCAGCAGTAAATTTAAAATTTATTATAATTGTAAATTCCAAATACAATGCTCAACATAGAAAAATAAAGTAGGCGGTGTATGGCTATTTGCTGCCCATAGACACAAGCGTGAGGACTAATACACCAAATGTATCAAAGGCCATTTTGGGCCAAAGGTAACCAATCGACCTACAGTTTCCTGTAGTAAGCACTGAAGTTACAAACAATGAATAAGACATTCTTGGCCCATTATTAGTGGAAACTGTCCTTTATCACAAGTACAGAAGCTCTCATAAAATTTCAGAAACAAAATAACAAGAAGTCCTATCTGGTTTTTATCTTTTTAGATATAACAACAACTTTAAAATAAAAAATAAAATAAAACTAAGTGACATGTGGACAGCAAGTTGTGTGGATGAAGTGGGAGAAGGCAACACCAATGCCCTGAAATCCTTTGTCTTGGGCTGGCCCACTGTGAACTTCGTGGCCACTTTCAGGTAAGAACCAGAGCTGTGCCTGCATTGACATGTTAAATACAGTCAACGAGGTGATTTCTAGGATGGAAAGAAAAACGTCAATCAAATCTTGTTCTGATTTTTTAAAGGAAAATATTATATTCTGATTGAGTTATTCTGAAATCAGTAACTCATCTTTCAACATACCCCAATAGGCCTTGTTTCTCCCCAGGAACTTCTCATTAAAGTATGTGGAGAGTAATGGTAAATACTGAGAACGTTGGAGTTGTTTATCTTGGTCTGACCAGTAATTTTTAAAGGGGCTCTGCTAAAGCACCTAGGGCCTGTGGAAGAGGAATGGGGTGGTCAAAGCTCTGGGGCCGCCACCCTTTCAAGCCTCCCCTTCCCTCATGTTCACATACCGCTTTACCTAGTGAGCTTTCAAATTGGTCTTTTCAACCCAATGAAATAGACTTTTATTGAAAAATTTTATAAAATAGTCCAATTAAGTTTAAATAACTGTTTTATACTCCCAAAATTTTTTTTAGATTAGCTATTTATTTATTTGAGAGCCAGAACAAGAGGAGGGGGGAGCAGAGGGAAAGGGAGAAAAGACTCCCACGCAGACTCCCTGCTGAGCATGGAGATACCTGCCCCCTGCCCCCACCCAATGTGGGTCTCCATTCCATGACCCTGATATCATGACCCAAGCCAAAATCAAAAGCCAGACACTTAACCAACTGAGCCACCAAGGCACCCCTAAACTCCCAAATTTCCTAAAGAAGTAGTTTTTAAATATAGACATAAAGTTAATGCCATAAAATAATGGGGTGCCTGAACTGAACATCAGGGTTTCATAGAGACTCTTATCCTGAACATGCTAAATTGGCACTTCTCAGGTCAGGATGAGCATATCAAAATTTACACTTGTGATTTTGAACAGGTACATGCTCAAGTCCAATGTTTGTTTTACACTTAAGGAGTTGGGAGTTCACATGCACATGTTTTTCTTTCAACTTCTGCTTCCCCACTACCACTAGACACCTCAGGCATCATTCTAAGTAACTAAATAACCAAATTTTTCTAAATAAGCAAAATTTTCCAAACTATTAATCTTCTTATTGTTTTTTAAGATTTTTTAAAATTTATTTGACAGACAGAGATCACAAGTAGGCAGAGAGTCAGGCAGAGAGAGGGAAGCAGGCTCCCCGCTGAGCGGAGAACAGGGATCATGACCTGAGCCGAAGGTAGAGGCTTAACGCACTGAGCCACCCAGGCACCCCCAAACTATTAATCTTCTAATAAAAACAGGAATATCATTAAATTCTATTATGCATTATTGGCCCACCACAAGATTTTAAGAACTTGTTTGGAAGAACTATATTTTTGTATTGTTCTCTGCATATCTCATTTTCCATGACAGATTTCTCCAGATAATATCATTTTCTGTTGCTTGATCTCCTTGGCGTTACAGGTAAAAGGAAGTAAGGGGCAAAACCACATGATGTCCTTTATTATTTGTCTTTTCTTTAGTGGGAGAATGGCAGGAGGGGCCGTGTGGGGAGGGAAAGAGAGAATCCTGTAGCAGAATCCCTGCTGAGTGTGGAGCCTGATGCAGGGCTGGATCTCACAACCCTAAAATCATGAATTGAGCCGAAATCAGTACTTAACCACCTGAGGCCCTTGACTACCTGAGTCTGATATCTTTAATTAAGGAGTTTCCATTTAACTTGTTTTAAGAAGTGAAAACGATGTGGAAAGAAGTTTTACACACATTGTATTCTTTAAAAAAAATAGTACTCTAACCAGATGATTAAGGTTAATTATACCCCTCAATAGAATGTGAGAAGAGCACCTTTGTGTTATTCCTCCTCAAAACCCATAACCCCAGTCCAAACATGAGAGAAACTTCAAACAAACCCAAACTAAAGGATATTCTATAGGTTAAGCTGACCAGTACTCCTCCAGATTATCATGGTTTAAAAAAAAAAAAAAAAAAAAAAACAGAAAAACAAAACAGGAAAAGACTTAGAAACTGTCCTAGACCAATCTCTAAAGAGACATGATAACTCAAGGCAATGTGTTATCCTGGGTTGGAATCTAGGATAGAAAAAGGACATTAATGGAAAAACGCAAAAGTCTGAAGAGTCAAGAATGTGATTAATAGTAATGTACCAATATTGACTTCTTAGTTTGACAAGTGTGCCATTGTAAGAGGATTATTTCAGGAAGGTAAAAGGTATACCAGAGCTCTCTATAATATCTTAGCAAATTCCTGAAAGTCTCAACTTACTTCACATTTAAAAGATTATTTTAAAAAACAAAGTTGTGCTGAAGAGTTTTGGTATGGCAGAGTAAGGCCTTAACAGACTAACCACCATATAGATAACAAGTGTAAACTCTGAACAAAATTCAAACAACAACAACCACATAAAGGTTCTACAAAGTGAACACAAGTTGGCAGATTTTGGAGAGGAATTGAGACTTGGACGGAGACACCAGCAGAGGTGAGTTTCCTGTGTTTAAGCCATTGGCCCAAGGGCAGGCTACAGTCATATCATTGTGCAGGGCAGCTAAACTGACAGAAACCCCCAGTCTTTCTGGCCAAACAACCAGACTGCAGGGTCTGAGTCAACCACAGCCACAGGAAAGTTAGGGGGGAAATATCAGAAAAGGAGAGTATCAAAGGAGGGAAACCCCAGATTTTGTATATAGATTCTACCCACATGTGAGACTGATTGCTGGAGACATGCATGGAGTAGACTCAAAGCAACTTGAAGCTAACACTAAAGGAACTGAAGCAAAAATGTTGACCCTGCAAATGTAACAGCACTCAGTCTGCAAACAAAATATTCACAATGTCTAGAATACAATCTAAAATTTCCTCACATACAAAGAACCAGAAAAGATAATCAATAGAGGCCAATCCTGTTGGAACTCTTAGAAAAGAACTTTAAACCAACTTTTTTAATCGTGCTCACTAGGTAAAAGGAAAAGCCAACTGAAATGAATGGAAAGATATCTCAGTAGAGAAATAGAAGATATTTTAAAAAGCCCAAATGAAAATATTAGAACTGAAAACTGCAGTATCTTAAATTTTATCTGTCTCTCTCTCTCTCTCTCTCTCTCTATATATATATATATATATAGCTCTTTAATTGCAGAATGGAAATGAAAGATGAAGGAGTCAGTGAATTTGAAGATAGATCAATACAGATTATCCAATCAGAAGAATAGAGAAAACAGACTTTTTTTTTTTTAATTTATGTACTTCTCTATTTGAGAGAGAGAGAGATTCAGAGGAAGAGTGAGAGAGATCATCTTAAACAGGTCCCACAACCAGCACAGAGCCCAGCATATGGCTTGATCTCATGACCCTGATACCTGAGCCAAAATTTTCAAAATTAAGAGTCAGATGCTTAACTAAGTGACCCAGGCACCTCAAAACAGACAACTTTAATTCAAAATGCATCAGAGACTTGTTAGAAAATACCAAAAGATATAATATACATGTAACTAGAACTCCAGAAGTGGAGAGAGAGGGAATAGGACAGAATTTTTGAAGAAATAATAGTCTGAAAATCTCCCAAGCTTAGTGATTTACATGTATAGATTTAGTAAGCTAAGTGAACTCCAAATAAGAGTATGAAGAAAATTTCACTTAGTCGTGTTACAAATGCTATAAACCAAAGATAAGAGAAAATCTTAAAAGTAGCCAGAGAAAAACAGCACATTACATATAGGAGAACAATGATTTGTATCATCATGGCTTTTTCATCAGAAACTATGGCAATTTCAGAAGATAGTGGAATGGCATCTTTATTTAAAAGTGTTAAAAGAAAAAAACTTTGAACTTAGACTACTATATCCAGCAAAGATAGCCTTCAATAATTAAAATTAAATAAAGATTTTTTTAAACTCTAAGAATTTATTCCATCAGAAATTTGCTACCCCCCCCAAAAAAAAGAAAAAAATGCAGACAGGTTTTTTAAGGAAGGAGGGGTTGAAGAACATCAGAAATGGTATAAATTAGTCAACATTAAGAAAAATCTAGGCCACAATCAGTTTAAAATGCCATCAGGATAGCAGCTCAAGAAGCAGGTTCTCCTAGCCAGTCACTACAATATCTATAAAGAAACCAAAAATGTAAAGGACTAATAGCTTTGAAATCTAAGACTGAAAACTGTCACAGTCAGTGAGAAATTCCCGATTGTGTTGAGGGGAAAACATAAGAGACTACATAGATCAGTCTCAATGGGTTAACCTGACACACTTCATAAGTTGTTTATTTTCAAAGGAATGCATGCTGTTTATTCAAACAATAGAACACTATACAGCAATGAGAATGAACAGTCTAAAACCACATACGGTAATATGGGGCAGTCTCATAAACATAGTGTTGGATGAAAGAAGCCAGACACAAAATAGTACATACTGTCTGGTTACATTTATAATAAAGAAAACATAACCATCCTGTTCTGTTAGAAGTCAGGATAGTGGGGGAGGGGGGTGTTGAGGGGGGTGCTGGGTGGCTCAGTGGGTTAAAGCCTCTGCCTTCGGCTCAGGTCATGATCCCAGGGTCCTGGAATCAAGTTCCACATTGGGCTCTCTGCTCAGCGGGGAGACTGCTTCCCCCTCTCTCTCTGCCTGCCTCTCTGCCTACTTGTGATCTCTGTCAAATAAATAAATAAAATCTTTAAAAAAAAAAAAAAAGACGAAGAAGTCAGGATAGTGGGAATTAGTGCCTGCAAAGGAGCACAAGCAGTCCTTCCGAGGTGATTTTCTGTTTCATAACCTGAGCTTCAGTCACATGGGTGTGTTCAATTTGTGAAAAATGCTCAGGCTGTACACTTAAGCATTATACAACTTTTCTGTGTATCTTACATGTCAATAAAAAGTTTAAAAAATATTAAGTGTTTTAAAGAGCCAATTTCTTTAACTGCTTTGAAGAAAGTTCACAGGTCCAAAGAAAACTCACCTATTTTTCAACACAGTTTTTTGCCAAATAAATCCAAGATTTGATACAAATGAACCTAGAAAATCTTCTTTTTGGGAAGGGTGAATATATTAGAAGTTTATAAGGAACTGTGGAAGGTGAAAATTGGATGGTCAGTAAAAGAGATGTAGTGTACTTTCAGATGCCCAATCCTGGGAGTTGTGTCTGGGGAAAATTGCTAAGCAACAGACTTAGAAACAAATTACAAATACTTGTTAAGTGTATTTTTCTGGAACAAGAAAATAATAAGAATTTCCATCTTGTTGAGATTAGAAATATGGTTTAAAACTGAGTTCAAGACCATATAGAAATAAATACTGAAATATTTTCAAGTTTAAGAATTAAATGTAGCCATAATTTCAGAAAAATTATCACTAGTGATTTAGTTGTAAATGAGTTGATCTTAAAATACTGTAGTAATTAAGAATAGGTTTTCTGTGAACTAATTCACTAAATTAAAACTCTGCTATATGTAAATATTTCTTTTCCTGACAGGAAAACTGGTTTCTGGGCCAAGATATTTCCATCAACATGCCAAATTTCTCTTTAATCTCTAATCTCAAATTGAGCACATTTTCTGTTTATATGGCAATTAAAGCCACAGTTAGCCCAGTTTTATAGACGTGGAAACGAGCGTAGAGATGTGAAGTGATTCACTCATGATCAGGTAGCTTTGCGTATATTTTTGAAGCCAGGTGTTTAGATTCCAGATCAAATACTCATTCCGCCGTAACGGTTATACTTATCAAAGAGCCATAAAGTAAGAAAATGTCCCAGTCTTGGATCCATTTGGAGGTTTGACTAGACGGTGTGGTTTGACTGTACTTGACTGTATGGTTTTCCGTGATGGGGTTTTCCCCTGCGGATTCTCCAGAGCACAGTTAGGCCGGAGCTGCCCTGGTGTGCCGCTTCCTCAGTAACAACCGCTAATATTTTGTCTGGATTGACAAGATACGTTAGCATAAATGTGTTACGTGTTTAATTTCTTTCTCCTGTTTTCTTTGATTGCAGTTCTCCAGAACAAAAGGACAAATGGCTCTCTCTCCTTCAGAGGTATTTTTTTCAGTATAACATATTCTTAATCTTCAATCTGTAATTAAAAGAATTAAATTCTTCTATGCAGAGATGTGCCCCAAACTATTCCTCTTTTCCTTAGTAGAAATTACTCATCTGTCCTCAAAATAAAATACCGTTTGAACTGTACACCAGCTACTACTTCCTGTAAACAGTGTTCTCTTTGGTACATGTATTCCTTACTTTCTAGGAAGGAGAACATTGAGCTATGGTTAGACAGAAATTAGTCCGTAATCTCTCCCATTTCCATGTCTCCAACCTACCATTTGGAGCAAACAGTTTCCTCAGAAACATGTATTAGGTGTCCATATATGGAAGGTTTTCTGCCAAGCAAAAATCAATTATTTCCCTCACCTTTGAATATACAGACTAAATGGTGAATCGAGTTTTCTCTCTTATTTCCATAACCCTTTCCTCCTGCCTCCCCTTGCTACCTTTCTCAGGGAAGATTTACATTCTACCCAAGAGCTAAATGAGAAGTAAAAGGACACTATCTTGGTTTGGTGTAATAAAATATTATATATGCTTCTGTACTTGTCAGTAAGTGTCCAGGCCTGTCCAGGGAAAGGGGGAAAGCTTGGAAGACAAAATGCCACCCACAGGTGCCTAAACCTGACTGTGCTTCTCAGACCTCACTGGGAATAGATCTCCTATTTGTTTTCATGCCCTTACCTGATGTCCTGAGAATTTGATTCTCTTCCAACCCATACCCATAATGTAATCCAATTTTGCTGAGTCTTTCCATCTGTCTTTTAAAATGTAGCATATAAGTATATTGAAAATATTAGCAAAATAAATTGATTTTAAAATAAACCATTAGCAAAATCCATCTGACTCAGTGTTGTTTTGGGTTGTTGTTGCATTTGATTAGATACATCAATCTAGAGAAAGAGAAGGACTACCCGAAGAGCATTCCCCTCAAAATCTTCGCCAAGGACATTGGGAATTGTGCCTATGTAAGTGTTTCTAAGCCAGAAAATTAAATTCCAAGTCCCTGCATAAAGCAGAGCACCATGGATGAAAAGAGACAGGCAGGCAGACAGACAGACTGTGGATGTGCTACAGAAGGCAAGCATTTAGAAATACCATTGTGGGAAAATGCATTTTCCTGGGTCTATGTATGTCTTTGCATATGCGAAAAGTAAACCCTAGAGAAAATGATACAAGAGAAATTCATATGAACTACAGTATTTCATACTAATCCTCAGAAAGAATATTGCTTGTCTGATGTCTCTTTCCTCCCTCTGGCATTAATGTTTCTCTGGAGCCTTTCAAAAGCAGCTGCAGAGGCTTGAAGTAAAAAGCCATTTTCACAAGGATATAGTTCCTATTAGTATGAAGCAATTTCTTCCAACTTGTCACGTCTTAAGTAGAAGGTGGTTTTAGATAGTTCTTCATTCTATGACTCTATCTTCATTCTATGAATTTTTAGGAATTGAATCCCTTGGGTTAACAAATGGATGAGCTAGGAGAGAGGACATTTTTAAGGGATCAGCATGTTTCTGCCTCACAGTTTTTATCATATTGGTCAAATAACAATTAAGCCTATTTAGCCTTAGTTATTATGTATAATTTGATGACTAGAAATATAGAAAAAATGCCAAGACGTTATCAATGATGAACAAAATGGAAACTTATGGATGTTTTTATGATACTATACATTGCCATACTTCGCAACCGCTCTGGGTCACACTGGAAAAAACATAACAAAACAGTTATGTTTCGGCCAAAAGCAAAAGTTATGCAAATGTTCTGACATGAGTGTCAGATGTTACTGCTTGGGGGAAATACTCAAATTTTTATGGTGTGAAACTACAAAGATCTTACTGTAGCAAAGTAGCAAAATACAAACAACAACAACAAAAAAAACCCACCTCTATTTTGCTGCCAGCTTTGATTTCAGTTGTTGTGGCAATTGGTTATAATTGGGATATTCATGGAAAACCCCTTGAATTTTTTTTAAACATGGTAAGTGTGTGTTTGAGAAAGGCCCAGAATTCCATTCTCTTTGGAAGAGAAGACAAGAGATGTGGTCAGGTTGGACACTCTGTTTTTATCACTAGTACCCTGGTTAACTCAGCAATGATAGGACACACTGCCCTTAGCTCTCTGAAGTTCCATCATGAGAAGAGTCTCCTTTCAGGGAGCTCTGCTTCCAGAAAGAGTGATCCCCCCCAAAACGGGAATGTATGTATGCATGGAAAGCATTCTTTATCCTTGGCCTTTAGTTATACGCAGCCTGTCCGTGAATTCTGCTAACATGGCGGGGTGGGGGGGAGCCACATTTTCATTTTTGTCTGTTTGCTTTATTTGTTTACTAGCCAAAGAATACTATCTGCAGAAATTCATTTGTTTAGTCTGCCAGGAAGGCATGCAAGTAAAAACACACACCTATAATTAGTTTTGAATGTATGTGTCTAATATTAAGAAAAATCACTGTCTTAGAATCCAGATATATTAGGTGACTATTGGTATTACAGGAAAGATTCTTCATTTTACAAAAGACTCATAAGAGAATTTCTTTAAAATTTAATTTAAGGGAGGGTATGTGCTTTGGTGAGTGCTGTGAAGTGTGTAAACCTGGTGATTCACAGACCTGTACCCCTGGGGATAAAAATATATGTTTATAAAAAATAAAAAATTATTTAAAAAAAAAATTTAATTTAAGGATAGGTTTTCAGACTTTAAAAAAAAAAAGCAGATGCCTTTAATAAAATTAAAGCCCAACATATAAAACATCTGTGGCACTCTGGTAGAATACAGACACTGGGGTGGGTGCTCTAAGCCCTGCCTGTTGGCTTCTGAGAGACTTTTGCATAATCTTTGGAGTTCAAGAGCACAATTTGAAATCAATTAGCAAACAAGTTTAAGAGGCAATTAGTCATGTCAAATAATCAGCTCATAGAGGGAAAAAAATACTGTAATGGAAAGATAAGGGGTGAATGGTCAGTGGATTTCACTTAACATTATTCGTACAACATTTTTGTTTTTATATCATTTTGTTTCTGCCTATACTACTTATTTATACCATTTAAGTCTTATCAGGGACACAGCCCTAATTGCTGATTTATCTGGTAATTAGAATATGTAAAACCTCTCTGCATAGTAAATCCTTCTTTTTTGATAGGGTAGCGTTGTCTTACATTTAAATGTCTTAGAATTCAGTGAACTCTATATAGATACCCCCAAATCTTGTTAAACCCTTTTTTGTTTGTTGCAAACTGTTTTTAAGTATTAATTTCTAAATGTTGTTTAGCACAGAGCTATCAGAGATCTATTCAATAGCAGAGTTGGCAACAGAATTAAGGTTTCTAAAATTCTCAGTCTGTTTGCCAGATTCACTGGTTTTCAGGTATCTGCACATTTCAACACTGAAAACCTCGGTAGCCACAGTGTTTGACATAGTGCTCGATAAATAGTGGTTTTTTAAAAATTCTAAACTTTAAATGTCTTTTTGTAGCCAGTTTTTATTCTGATTTTACCTCAGCTTCTTACCATCCAAAGAAATGACTGCGAAACCCACACTGTGAAACAGTGCTCAGGAACAAGGAGAAAGTGATCGAGTGCTCTCTCATTACGGAAATACAATTTACAATTATGAGATGATAGGGAGCGCTGGCTGCACTAGATGTGGGGGAGGTGGTTTGGGAGGGTGGTCCATGTACTCTCTCTCTCATGTGTGGTTAATCCTTTTCTTTCTTGCTGAAGGTTTTTTTTTTTTTTAATTTTTTATTTTTTATAAACATATATTTTTATCCCCAGGGGTACAGGTCTGTGAATCACCAGATTTACACACTTCACAGCACTCACCAAAGCACATACCCTCCCCAATGTCCATAATCCCACCCCCTTCTCCCAAACCCCCTCCCCCCAGCAACCCTCAGTTTGTTTTGTGAGATTAAGAGTTACTTATGGTTTGTCTCCCTCCCAATCCCATCTTGTTTCATTTATTCTTCTCGTACCCACTTAAGCCCCCATGTTGCATCACCACTTCCTCATATCAGGGAGATCATATGATAGTTGTCTTTCTCCGCTTGACTTATTTCGCTAAGCATGATACGCTCTAGTTCCATCCATGTTGTCGCAAATGGCAAGATTTCATTTCTTTTGATGGCTGCATAGTATTCCATTGTGTATATATACCACATCTTCTTGATCCATTCATCTGTTGATGGACATCTAGGTTCTTTCCATAGTTTGGCTATTGTGGACATTGCTGCTATAAACATTCGGGTGCATGTGCCCCTTTGCTACAGTAAGATCTTTGTAGTTTCACACCATAAAAATTTGAGTATTTCCCCCAAGCAGTAACATCTGGCACTCATGTCAGAACATTTGCATAACTTTTGCTTTTGGCCGAAGCATAACTGTTTTGTTATGTTTTTTCCAGTGTGACCCAGAGCGGTTGCGAAGTATGGCAATGTATAGTATCATAAAAACATCCATAAGTTTCCATTTTGTTCATCATTGATAACGTCTTGGCATTTTTTCTATATTTCTAGTCATCAAATTATACATAATAACTAAGGCTAAATAGGCTTAATTGTTATTTGACCAATATGATAAAAACTGTGAGGCAGAAACATGCTGATCCCTTAAAAATGTCCTCTCTCCTAGCTCATCCATTTGTTAACCCAAGGGATTCAATTCCTAAAAATTCATAGAATGAAGATAGAGTCATAGAATGAAGAACTATCTAAAACCACCTTCTACTTAAGACGTGACAAGTTGGAAGAAATTGCTGAAGGTTTTATATTTTGTGAGCTACACATTATTTATATTAAGAGAAATAAATGTTTTATCAAAAGGCATAAGGTATAATAGAACGAAAGTAAATTATCATCAAGGGCTTGTTGTTCTACTTAAGTCATGTGCTTTACACTGTTAACACTTGAAATCAAATTTGCCTTTGGGTAATCATTTCATAATAATTATTTATTCACCTGATTTAATACTCTTTATTTATAACTACATTTCTTATTTCTTTTTTCCTACAGTCTAAAACTATAACAGTAACAAATTCAGATACAGCAAATGAAGTTATCAACATGTCACTACCAATGCTAGGGATAACTGTAAGTTACTCTACTAGATATTCTCAATTAAAAACAAACTTTGATACTTTAGAGTCATAAAATATTATCCCTTTCATCATAAGACAGCTAATTACTAGTGATACCAAATTCATGTTTTATTCCTAAAAATGAAGAAAATAAGGACAGTAAAACTTTAATATTAGATGCTACTTCTTATTGACATGAGACTTACGTGAACTCAAAAGCATAATATGATAAGGCTATAATGTTAGAGTGATAATAATGTGTATTTTTACTGTATATGCCATATACGTATACAGATGGAGGGGTTTCATGGTCTAAGATTCTAATGAGAAAGTTCTAACCTCCTTCCTACTTGTCTCTCTCTGACTGTCCTTTTCCTCTACCTCTATCTCCTTTTCTGATTCTTCTCCTTTACCTAATTATTATTCTATGATCCCAAGATTCCATCCATCTTAGGATGATGAATTCTGAAGGATTTGCTCTGTAGTAGAATGTATACATGAAGAACCCATAGCTAGAATCTATATTCACTGGCTGTAGATCCAGAAGGTGAGATGGCTGGTAACTCTAATGAATTGGTAAATTAAAAAAACAAGCTTTGAGTTAGATTGTGAGGTTAGAGAGCTTTAGTGTGCATACCACCTGTTCCCCTGTTTTGCATTTAGCTTCTGCTTCTTTCTGGTTTTGGGGCCAAGGTAAGTTTTTGAAATTCTATTAATGGAGAAGATTGGCGTGTTTGAGGATGAGGTAGGGAGAACACTGGAAAGTTCTCATCTCCCCCTTATCATTAGATAAGCACCACACAGTGGGTCTTACATTACAAGAAGTGACTTTCAGAAGGTTGGAAACTAAAGGAAGCATGTGAATAATGCCATTTCTTGAGTCAGATTCTCTCTAAATATGAAAGCGTAGTTACTATAATGTAACATGTCACATGTTTGGGGTATGCCATAGTCTGCTAAGTTACATTTGGATTTACTCAGACACGGTACTATCATAAGCCCATAAGCACTCAGAGAAATCAGACTTTAGGGTAAGAAATCTGATTTTTTTTTTTTTAGAAATCTGATTTCTTTTGGTAAAGGTTGTAAAGATGTAAGATATGATTAGATTTATATACACTGGGAAGAAAAGGAGTAGTTTAAGGGAAAGGAAAGGAAATTAATTAATGACATGACTTATTTTATTTATGCTTTTCCTTTGAAAAAAGTGATCCATCTCCTGAGACCAAAAATATTTCTATTCATTATAATTAAGAATCGAGGTTATTTGGTTATACTCTTCTATTCTAAAGGATTATTACAATGTTTTCACATACTACCAGAAAAAAAGGATTTTCATTAGATTGCTTGTTCTCCCTATTTGCAATAAAATTTTATGATTAGAGGACGGGGACAGGAAGTGACAGAGTACAGGAGGGGGCCAGAGGCTGTTCTCCACAGCCAGAACCTTCCATGATAAGGTCAAGACCATGATTTTTAATCAAAAAATAAAAGCAAGAATATTGAATATTGCCAATCTCTTCTAGTCTCACTTAAAACATTTTTACTCTATCCCCTCCTAAAGGATACAGCAAAGTCTACATAATTTAGTATTATGTCTTCCAAATAAGATTTTTTAGTATTGCTGGACTATAATTCTGCTAGTGAACAATTTCATTGTTTTCTATGACTGGGCCTATTCTCTAGACAGAATTCTTGTCCTTGCTGTTCCCAGGACTGGACTTGCCCAAAAAAAAATCAGTGTTGACTGTGCCAGCTACCTATCTCCTCAGAGCCTCTTGGTCATTCTCCTTCTGCTCAGAAATAGCTGAACTAATACTCAGCCTTTGAGATTTTAGATTTTCGTCTCAGGCCCAGCAAGGTTTTGGCTTTCTGAATACCAAGGATGTCTTTGCAAGGGCTTGCTGGAGATTAAGTCCTGTATTCTCTGAGAAGTCCAGAGACATAGCAGAAGTTAGGACTCTAAAGAAGAGATTAACCTTGTAGAAAACCAGAACATTTCTTTTTGCTTTGTAAAGAGGTCTGTAATTTTATGATCTGTGGGCTATCCATAATTGTGAGGGCTGCTTCCATTGTAGTCTGTGGACCCCTTGTCATCACTAGGGAAAAGGGGCAGAAGTCCTGAGTCCTCTGCTAGGGATGAGACAGGAGAAGATAGGTTGTAGCAATTAACATTGCCATCTTCAGAAATTGTATCCACCCCAATGAACCTGAATAGCATTTACAGCAACCCCACTTTTTTTTCAAAACATAAATATGGCCCCCAAAAGTCTCCTTATTTAATTACCAAACATGAAAGAATTATCGTTACTTCTTTTATCCCCAAGGGCTCTGAGAGAGATTACCAGTTATGGGTCAATTCTGGCAGAGAAGAAGCGCCATACCCACTTATTGGTAAGTTCCTTCAAAAATCTAAGATGAGATTATGATTCTAAATGTCTCAAAGAATTGGTCAGGTGGTCCTAAATGTTAAGCACGATCAAATATTAAATCTCATATATCTGTTCATTCATTTGATACATACCTAACAGCCATTTCCTAAGTCCTAGGCAAATGCTGTCCCTTCACTCAAACAGCTAGCAGTATAGTTAGTTAAGAAGAGAAATGTCAATTTCTCTTTCTATTTTTTCACTTTATAAACTGCTATTTTGCAAATCTTTTTAAATTTTTTTTCTATAAGAAACCAATATGTATTGGTATTCCTTTTCCCTATACATTTATTTTTCACATTCAATTCTTGAATTTCCTATTCCCTTTCCTCCCTACGACATTGCCTTTGGGGAAGACTTTCTATACTCCTGTCATGCCTCTTAATTGATCAGTGCTGTTCAAAACCTGCCCTGGGCATCATAATGACAATGAGATTAACCCATTTAGAGTCCTAAAAATATTCACTGACTTATCAGCTGGTTATTATTTCTCGACTTTGCTATTTCTCTAGATGGATTTTCCAGCATTTGTTCTGAGGAATTAATTGGTTAATAGATTACATCTCACCTTGTTTAAATTATTCAGCTAAAAAAAATACTTCTTGATCAGTAAGGTCACTCCATGTAGTTAACAGAAGTAGAGCAATTGAAATAAAGGACAGTATCTATAGCAGATCTTGAAATAATGACAGTAATAATGATGAAGAGGATGATTTCTGCTGATAATTTTTAAATGCTGATTATCTGCCACATATTGTGCAAAGCATATCATGTGCATTATCTCATGTAATCCTTTCATTTACCTGGGAGAGCACTACTTTGTAATTCAGGGTGTTTCAAGTGATCTGCATAATCTAAAACCAAACCTTTCTATAGAATATGCATTCTCACACTTAAAGTAAGCTGTCATGTACATAGCTGAGGCCCAAATTCACTGCATTTCTAGATTCTTTTTTTAATGTCATTTTCATAAAAATTCTTGAATAACCAAGTTATTATAAAAATCAAATAAATACTTAACATAATTATTTTCATAAAATATATTAATTAGAACTATTTAGATGTCAGCTTTCAGACTTAAAACAGCTTTAAGCTTCATTGATAACTCACTAAAAAAAGAGAATAACCATGGGACATGATTTAGCAGCAGTTGTCTATTGTGTATTTAAGTAGTGTGCCTTGGAAACTTCAACTCAAGTTTAGCTACAAGCTATTTTTTTTTTTGGCCTTAATCCCTTAATGCTCAATATTATTGGAATGTTGATATTGTGTACCTGTGCTGGATGGAAAGGGAAGGGAAGAGTTCACAGGGTTACATTCAGTAATAGATGAGGAGTAGAACAGAACTTACTCTCTGTACTTAAAAGAAAAAGAAAAAAAGGCAGACTTACAGCACAAGAGTACTTGAAGATTTAAGTTAAGAAAATGCAATCACTGAAAATATTAAAAAACAAAAAGTCATATTGCAGTCAGACCTCTTGGGTTTAGTTCTAGTTTGTAGATTACTTTTTTGAATCTTGTTTCTGTGTTTCACGTGCCCTGCTGCAGTCTTCCGTCTGATTATTGCCTGTGAACACCACCTTCAAAGGGCAGCAGAGGGAAAGAAGCATGAATCAAACTAGTCCTGATTCTCTGGAGTAACTCTGATGACCTAACTAATAAGAAGTAATGAAATGTCTTTTTCAGACAGACATCTTGTGTTGAATAGTGATGCTTGAAATACATAGTTCTTTGCCCTTACTATTTAAATTTTATTATAAAGTTCACTTACTTGATCTTTATCACTGTGTGATAAGTAGAGTCAATGTTTTAAACCATGAGAGATGTCAAGGACTTGCTGAAGATTTATAGATATAGTGTCAAAAGAGAACTAGAGTACCTTAAATAATCCTGCAAACATAGGAAAAGTCAACATCCTGCAGCTCATAGACGAATCTGTGCATTCCAAAGAAGATACTCTTTAAGGATTTTTTTTTCCCTTTGCTTTTTTCTGACTCCCCCACCCAACCATCACCTGCTTAAAACTACATTGAAGGGGCCACCTGTGTCGTGTGGGGTCTGCAAGTGTGGGAGCACACAGTGATCGCGCAGACCTCTTCACTCCCAAAGTTTTAGGAACGAACAACAGTGCATTCTCATATTTAGCTCACATGCTCGTGGGGCTGGTCAGCCTAACGTCTACATTTAGATTTTTCTCTGTGTAGGGCATGAATATCCCTATGGAATTAAAATGAGCCATCTTCGAGACACTCTGCTCCTGACACAGGGATCGAAGGATTCTGGCACGCCTTCCAACCTTCAGGAGTCCCTCCTCATGGAGCAGCTGCCCCGGGAGACACAGTGCCAATTCACCCTGCGGCCCAGCCGCCTGGCTGTGGCCCAGCAGCTCAGTGGTGAGTGGCTTCTCCTCCTTTGTGGAGACTGAACAACAAGTTTTATTCTTGGAAACAAAGTTAGTACAAATGCATAGCCCCCAACCTTTAGCCAGATGAGGTCTTTTCTTCTTTTTAATTTTCTGAGTGTTTTGAAGGAAAAGATGGGAGTTTTAGAAGATAATTTTATTTTTATTTATTTATTTATTTTCAGCATAACAGTATTCATTATTTGTGCACCACACCCAGTGTTCCATGCAATCCGTGCCCTCTCTAATACCCACCACCTGGTTCCCCCAACCTCCCACCCCCCGCTGCTTCAAACCCCTCAGATTGTTTTTCAGAGTCCATAGTCTCTGATGGTTCACCTTCCCTTCCAATTTCCCTCAACTCCCTTCTCTCTAACTCCCCATGTCCTCCATGCTATTTGTTATGCTCCACAGATAAGTGAAACCATATGATAATTGACTCTCTTTGCTTGACTTATTTCACTCAACATAATCTCTTCCAGTCCCGTCCATGTTGCTACAAAAGTTGGGTATTCATCCTTTCTGATGGAGACATAATACTCCATAGTGTATATGGACCACATCTTATCCATTCGTCCATTGAAGGGCATCTTGGTTCTTTCCACAGTTTGGCGACCATGGCCATTGCTGCTATAAACATTGGGGTACAGATGGCCCTTCTTTTCACTCCATCTGTATCTTTGGGGTAAATACCCAGGAGTGCAATGGCAGGGATATAGGGAAGCTCTATTTTTAATTTCTTAAGGAATCTCCACACTGTTTTCTAAAGTGGCTGCACCAAATTGCATTCCCACCAACAGTGTAAGAGGGTTCCCCTTTCTCCACATGTTGCTTCCTGTCTTGCTAATTTTGGCTATTCTAACTGGTGTAAGGTGATATCTCAATGTGGTTTTAATTTGAATCTCCCTGATGGCTAGTGATGATGAACATTTTTTCATGTGTCTGATAGCCATTTGTATGTCTTCATTGGAGAAGTGTCTGTTCATATCTTCTGCCCATTTTTTGATATGATTATCTGTTTTGTGTGTGTTGAGTTTGAGGAGTTCTTTATAGATCCTGGGTATCAACCTTTTGTCTGTACTGTCATTTGCAAATATCTTCTCCCATTCCATGGGTTGCCTCCTTGTTTTGTTGACTATTTCCTTTGCTGTGCAGAAGCTTTTGATTTTGATGAAGTCCCAAAAGTTCATTTTTGCTTTTGTTTCCTTTGCCTTTGGAGACATATCTTGAAAGAAGTTGCTGTTGCTGATATCGAAGAAATTACTGCCTATGTTCCCCTCTAGGATTCGGATGGATTCCTGTCTCACGTTGAGGTCTTTTATCCATTTTGAGTTTATCTTTGTGTACGGTGTAAGAGAATGGTCGAGTTTCATTCTTCTACATATAGCTGTCCAGTTTTCCCAGCACCATTTGTTGAAGAGACTGTCTTTTTTCCACTGTATATTTTTTCCTGTTTTATCAGTGGATTTCTTATACACTAACAATGAAAATACAGAAATGGAAATTAGAGAATCGATTCCATTTACTATAGCACCAAGAACCATAAGATACATGGGAATAAACCTAACCAAAGAGATAAAGGATCTGTACTCGAGAACACTCATGAAAGAAATGAAGAAGACACAAAAAGATGGAAGACCATTCCATGCTCTTGGATCGGAAGAATAAACATTGTTAAAATGTCTATACTGCCTAGAGCAATCTATACTTTTAATGCCATTCCGATCAAAATTCCACCAGTATTCTTCAAAGAGCTGGAACAAATAATCCAAAAATTTGTACGGAATCAGAAGAGACCCCGAATTGCTAAGGACATGTTGAAAAACAAAAATAAAACGGGGCATCACATTACCTGATTTCAAGCTTTACTACAAAGCTGTGATTACCAAGACAGCATGGTACTGGCATAAAAACAGACATATAGACCAGTGGAACAGAGTAGAGAGCCCAGATATGGACCCTCAACTCTATGGGCAAATAATCTTCGACAAAACAGGAAAAAATATACAGAAGAAGATAATTTTATAAATGATCAGAAGACATGACTGACTTGGAGTCAGCAGCGAGTAGTAGTACCATCTGTTTCTTCTTTTTTCCCTCTTCCTTCCCCTTTAACCTTGTGCTCACTGCCACATCCAAGGCGCTGAGCCATGCTGCAGGTGTTTTAATGTCTTCTTTGTGCTGTGATACATTGCACTGTGTGTTCCCCTCAGTTGTCACACTGTAAGCAGGAGCCTGTCCATATCGGGTGTCCGGACACTGTGATGCCGTGTGTGGATCTTAGTATGGATAAGTCTGGGAAAATTAAGATGATTCCCATAGACATCTCTCCTTGGTCTACTAATCTAATCTGAATTCTCTGTGAATATAGCCATCTCTTTTATGTACTCCATAATAAAGACTCTAGAATGATAAAAATGATATTGAACATAAGAGGACTATTATTTACCCTAACCCCAGTTTGAGCTTTAATCTAACCTCAGTTTAAAAGTGAGACTGTATAGGAAATAGGAAATGTATCATGCAGGTAATGGGAGTGGGGTTGCAGGTCTGTGGCCGCCTTAGTGGTAAAATACCATTGGAACTATAGTTTGATCTCAGAAAATAACTGCTACAAATTTGTGTAAGAATGGAAATCTTGCTGCTTTTACTTTTGACAGCATGAGAAGTGTAAAAATAGTTCAACGTTTCTTGTGATTAAATGTCAGTTGTTTCAAAATGTACCTTTCCAAAGTTTTTTTATGTAAGCATTTTTTTCCTTGTAATTTAGGTTGATTTATTAAGAAACATCCTCAAATTTGCAGTAAAAACTAATTTCCAAAGCCATTCACCACAAAGAAAGTTCTTCTCATTCATAAAAATTTCAATCTCAGCCCTGAGTTCAAAGATCACTATAAAACTTTACCTCCTCTTTAGCCACTGAGCTGCCATGTGATAGCACAGGTCAGGCTCTTCAGCTTCTGTTTCTGAAAGAAATTTACAGAATTGGCAGCGAGTAAGTCCAAGAGAGTGAATGAAGTTTACCTGGACACTACTGATCCAGTAACACCTGATAGATGCAAATACTTCCCGCATGGTACCACTGATGAATAAGCATTAAACACTACATTTTCACAGACATTGTACATTTGTTAAATTACATCCTTTTCTGCTCCACACACTTTGACTACCATAGCAGATTCCACCTCAGGCTATACTGAAGTATTACAGTTTCTCCAATTTTTTAAAATTATTCTCACCTATAGTTGTTCCATGCAGACTAGTCAAGGCTAATACCTCAGTCTCTTCAAACAAAGCACTGACTTCTTGAATAAACAACTGAGTAGAATGTATTGGTAACATCTGCCAACTCATCAAGAACCAAGGATAGTGGTTTGAAATAGTATCTTGGTCTTTTTAGATTCCTATTGATATTACTGGGAATGTCCTCGACTATTCAAGCAACAGTTCTCACCATAAGGCTAATAGTCTTTTTTTTTTAATATTTATTTCTTTATTAGAGAGTGTGTGCACATGCACAAGTTGGGGGAGGGATAGAGAGGGTCAGAATCTTCAAGCAGACTTCCTGCTGAGTGTGGAGCCAGATGTGGGGCTCAGTCCCACAAAACCGGAGTCAAAACCAGGATCAGATGCTCAACTGACTGAGCCCTCCAGGCGCCCAGAAGGCTAATAGTCTTAAGTCTAGTTTTTCTGTACACATCTCTTCATCTATTGCAAGTGCACAAAATAAGCAACTCCTAATTGGTAAATGGCTTTCCTTGCATTACTAGTAATTAGCCACTCAGAAACTGACTTTTATTGGAACCTCATTTTTATTTGTTTTTTGGGGGTTTTTTGTTGTTGTTCTTTTGGGGGAGGGGGAGAAATTCCATAGTGCTGAATGTTCCATTTTAAATACCCTGAATTCTTATAATCAGTACTTTCTTCTGAGTTGGGACTATTGTGATGAGTTCTTAGTATGATGATGTCAGCATATATTATATTCTTGTAGCACAGTTGTCATATTATTGCATGATTAACACAATGCTCTGTCATTTATTACAACAACAAAGTCATCCACACTGCTCTGTCCTTAAAAGCTCAACACTAGACATGACAGGTAATAAAACATTAATATTTTACAGTATCAGGATATACAAGACACTCAGAACACTATCCAGATATAAATGTGTCGCTGTAGTTTGCTGTATTGGACAGCAGTGCAAAGCAGTGAGAGCACCACTGCTGGTCGTTGTCAGGACCGCTCAGCTCTGCCGCAGAGCATGAAGTGGAAGCAGCCACGGACAGGACTGCATAAGTGAATGAACGCAGTTGTGTTCCAGCAAGACTGTTATAGGTAGTGGTCAAATTTGAATTTCATGTAATTTTCGTGTGTCAGAATATTCTTCTTTTGATTCTTTTCAACCTTTAAAAAACATAAACTTTCCAGACTATCCAAAGAGAGGTGGCAGGCCAGATTTGGCCCATGGAGCATAGTTTGCTTCCTTCAGATGTGGAATTTTATCAAATGCTTTTACTGTTTCTATTGAAATGATCATGTGATTTTTATCCTTCATTTTGGGAATGTGGTGTATCACATTGATTGATTAGCCAATGATGAACCATCCTTGGATCCCTGCAAGAAATTGAACGTGTGTGTGATCCTTCTGATATATTGCTGAATTTGGTTTGCTAATATATTTATGATATTTTTGCATCTCTGTTCATTAGGAATATTAGCCTGTAATTTTCTTTCTTGTAACTTTGTCTGGTTTTGATATCCAGGTAGTGCTGGCCTTTTATTTTTATTATTTTTTTAATTTATTTGAAAGAGAGAGATAGTGAGACAAAGTACAAGAGGGGGTAGGGTCAGAAGGAGAAGCAGACTCATTAAGCAGGGAGCCCGAAGCAGGGAGCCCAATCCTGGGACTCCAGGATCATGACCTGAGTCTAATCCAGTCGTTTAACCAACTGAGCCACCCAGGAGCCCAGTGTTGGCCTTTTAAAATGAATTTGATAGTGTTCCTTCCTCCTATCTTTTGGAGATAGAGAAAGATTTGTATTAATTCCTCTTTACATATTTGGTAGAATTTCCCAGTTAAGCCATTTGGTCCTGGACTTTTGTTTGTAGGGAGGATATTAATTACAGATTCAATCTCCTTACTAGTAATTGGTCTGTTTAGATTTTCTATTTCTTCCATTTTTCAGGTTTGTAAGGTTATATGTTTTTAGGGAGTTATCCATTTCTTCTAGGTTGTCCAATTTGTTGGTGTATAATTGTTTCTGGAAATCTCTTATTATATTCTGTATTTCTGTAGTGTCAGCTGTAATGTCTCCTCTTTCCTTTCTGATTTTATTTATTTGAGCCTTCTCTTTTTCTTGGTGAGCTAGCTTAAGATTTGCCAATTTTTTTTTAATCTTTTCAAAGAAGCAGCTCTTGGTTTCATTGATTTTTCTCTAGTCACTTTAGTCTCTGTTTCCTTTACTGCTCCTCTGATCTTTGTTATTTCCTTCCTTCTACTAACTTTGGACTTTGTTTATTCTTTTTCTAGTTCCTTGAAGTATAAAGTTAGGTGGTTTACTATAGATTTGTCCTATTTCTTGGATAGGCATTTATTTCTATGAACTTGCATCTTAGACCTGCTTCTGCTATGTCCTGTAAGTTTTGGTATGTTGTATTTGCATTTTTATTTGTCTCAAGGTATTTTTTATTTTTATTTTAAAATTTTTTGTCCTAAAAAAAAAATAAAAAATAAATAAATAAAATTTTTTGTCCTATTAGTTTTTCACTGGTTGTTTAATCTCCACATGTTTATGAATTTTCCAGTTTTCTTTTTGTAATTAATTTCTAGTTTCAGTCCATCATGGTCAGAAAACATTCTTGGTATGACTTCACCTTTTTAAATTTGTTAAGACCACTTTTGTGGCCTAATATAAGATCTCTCCTAGAGAATTTTTCCATTTGCACATGAGAAGAATGTGCTTATGCTGTTCTGTTTGGATGGAGTGCTCTGTATATGTTAAGCCCCTCTAGTCTACCATGTTATTTAAGGCCAGTATTTCCTTATTGATTTTTGATCTGGATGATCTGTCCATTGATTTAAGTGGGGTATCAAAGTTCCTTACTGTTAGTATATTGCCATCTACTTCATTCCTTTAGGTCTGTTAATATTTTCTTTATATATTTATATGCTCCTGTTTTGGGTGTATAAATATTTACAAGTGTTATATCCTTTAGTGGATTGACCTCTTTATCATTACATGATACCCTTCTTTGTCACTTATTACAGACTTTGTTTTATAATCTGTTTTGTCCAACGTTGATATAAGTATAGCTTCTTCAGCTCTCGTTTGGTTTCCATTTGCATGGAATATCTTTTTCTATCCCTTCATTTTCATCTGTGTTTGTCCTTAAGTCTGAAGTGAGTCTCTTAGATGTCACAAATGGATGACTCGTGAATTTTTTTTTAATCCATTCAGCCACTCTATGTTTTCTACTCTAATTGGAACTTTTAGTCCATTTGCATTTAAAGTAATAATTGATCTATGTGCTTCTTGGCATTTTGTTATTTTTTTCTGGCTGTTTTTTAGTTCCTCTGTTTTTTTCTTCTTTTCAGGCTCTCTTCCTTTGTGGTTTGATGATTTTCTTTAGTGGGATACTTCGATTCCTTTCTCATTTATCTTTTGTGTGCCTACTCTGGATTTTTGTTGGGTGGTTATCATGAGGCTTACATAGAACAAATTTATAACATTCTAGTTTAAGTTGATATAAGTTTGGATACTTTCTGAAGCTCTACATTTTTACTCTACCCCTGCTGTGTTTTATGTTTTTGTTGTGACATTTTACATCTTTTTATCATGTGTAACCCTTAACTAATTATTGCAGTTGGTCATTCTTACTACTTTTGTCTTTTAACCTTCATTTTAGCTTTATAAGTGATTAATTCACTATCTTATTGTTTTCCATTACCACTGAGAGTTATATTTTTCTATGTTACTAATTAGTTATCACTAATTAGCACCCTTTCTTTTCAGCTTGAAGAAGTCCCTTTAACATTTCTTGTAAGACTGGCTTAGTAGTGATCAACTCCTTTAGCTCTTGCTTTTCTGGAAAACTCTTTATCTCTTCTTTAATTCTGAATGATAACTTTGCTATGTAGTGTATTCTTCTTCTTCCTTAGAAACTTTTTTTCTTTAAGCATTTCAAATATATTATGCTACTTCTATGCTACAGAATCTCTGCTTAAAAATCAAATACTTTTAAGGGGGTTCCCTTTATGTAGCAAGTGTTTTTTCTCTTGATGTTTTTAAGATTCCACCCCCCTTGTCTTTAACTTAGAGCATTTTGCATTTTAATTATAATATGTCTTTGTATGGGATTGTTTGGATTCATCTTATGTGGAACTCTCTGGGATTCCTGGATTTGGATATCTCTTTCTTTCCACAGCTTAGGGAAGTTTTTAGCCATTATTTCTTCACAAAAGTTTTCTGCCTTTTTCTCTCTTTCTTCTCCTTTTGGGAATCCTAAAATGAAAATTTTGGTCATCTTGATATTGCCCCATAACCCCCTTTAACTGTCTTTACTCTTTTTTTGTTCCTGTTTCTTTTTGCTGCTCAGATCAGGTAAGTTCCTCCACCTGGTTTTCAGGTTCACTGATCCTTTCTTCTACTTCCTCTATTCTGCTTTTGAACTCTTCTACTGTGTGTGGTGTTTGTGTGTGTGTGTGTGTGTGTGTGTGTGTCTGTGTGTGGTTTTTTTGGTTGACTTTCTATACTCTCCAGCTCTGTAATTTCTGCTTAGAACTTTCCTGTATTTTCTGTCTTTTTTTTGAACTTCTGTATTTATCCATTGTTTTCCTGATTTCAGTGAGCATCTTAATGACCATTACTTTGAACTCTTTATCATTACTTTTTTTTTAAGATTTTATTTATTTATTTGACAGACAGAGATTACAAGTAGGCAGAGAGGCAGGCAGAGAGAGAGGAGGAAGCAGGCTCCCTGCCAAGCAGAGTGCCTGATGCGGGGCTCGATCCCAGGACCCCAAGATCATGACCTGAGCAGAAGGCAGAGGCTTAACCCACTGAGTCACCCAGGCACCCCAAACTCTTTATCATTACTTATCTCCACTTCATTAAGGTTTTTTTTTGAAGTTTTTTCTTTTGTTTTTAATATATTGCTGTGTTTTTTCATTTTGCTTAATTCTCTGTACAATTTTCTGTACATTAAATGAAATAATTACCTGTCCCAGTTTTGAAGGGCTGACCTTGTGTAGGAGATGAACCTTAACATTCATCCCTGCCCTGGTTGTTGGTTGTCTCTCAAACCTTTGTGATTGTCCAAGAAGCTTATTTCATTGTTATTGTTAATGTCTCCCAGTAATCGAGGGTATGCCAAGATCAGTCAGTATTCCAAAAAGAAGGATCTCATTCAGCACCCAGATTTAAACTGATTGGAAACCAGATCCCCAGGCAGCAGCTTTTAAAGAATGCAAATATATACAGTGCTGTGGGACCACAGGCATACGCCCTGCTGGTCCCTAGAGCTAGGCCATCTGAAGGTGTCCCCTGGGTAGCAGTAGCAAAAATCAGGGCTCCAGATGCATGTATAAGCTTCTTTCAGGGAGATAGTGGTGACCTGCAGGGAAGCAGAGGGGAAGAGCAGAGATGGTGTCTCCTATCCTATGGTCCTTGAGAATAACTTCATAGCCTCTAGATGTATGCCAAATCTGAAGCCAGCCCCTAAAGCTGAATTTCCAGGACTGGCAAGTGGGTCTCTTTCACAGAAATCATGGGGGTATGTTTCAATTTGCTGCCTGCAGTACCCAGGGTGTTGTAGTTTGCCAAGAACTGTCTCTGCCTATTATAATTTCATGTCACCCAGAATTGCAGGTCCCCCTTGGCCTTTAGTACCACGAAATTACTGGGCATCCCCAGCATGACAGCCACAAAGACTGTTCACCAGAAGTGGGTATCTCTGGGAGATACTAGACCTTGAGCAAGCAGAAGAAGAGCAGATAGTATCCACTGGTTGGAGCAAGGCAGAGGGGGAGTGCACAGATGGCACTTGCCCATAAAGATGGAAGAAAAGGAAAAGGAAAAATAAGAAAGAAAGAAAAAAGAAAAAGGTAAAGGGAAATAAAAAGAAAAATTTAAAAAGAAAAAAATATGGTACCTGCCAGCTTTAGTTAGGCATAGGGAGAGTGTAGAAGATGGTGCCCACCAGCTGGAGCATAAAGATGACACCTGCTGCCTGGAAATGTGTGTGTGTGTGTATAAAATTATAAAATATATGTATATAATATACATACCTGTTAGCTTTAGCAAGGCAAACAGAGACCAGGAAGCTTTCATTCCCAGAGAGTATCCCAGTGGATCTCTACCCCTCAGACCAATGTTTTAAAATTTTAGGAAATGAGTCTCTTTCACATAAAGTCTGGGTGCTTTTCAAAGAGCTGCTTCTATACTGGGCTGTGGGGTCCGAGAGTCTGCATATGGGCCTTTCAAGAACCATTCCAGTTTGGCACAACCCTCTGGGTCTCATGGCTGATGACCCCAGTGGTCATCAAAACCATATGTTTAGGGACTCATCTCTCAGGTGCCAGCCAGTCTTACAAGTTGGGGTGTTTAATGTGGGCTACAAACTCATCATTCCTCAGGGAGAAACTCCAGGTTTTGAATTTCTTCCTAATTGTGGATCACATGTCAGGGTGGATTTTATGGTGAGATTGTGTCTCAGTCCTTCCTACCCACTTTGGTGTTTCCCTCTCGCTTGCCCAGTGTGAAGGTGTTGCTCCACCAGTTTTTAGGGTTTTTTAGAAGTGGTTCCATATATAGCTGTAGACTAGGTGTGTCTATGGAAGGAGAAGAGTTCAGGATCTTCCTACATTTCTGTCCTGCTGGGAGAGACAGCGCCTGGGTGGCTCAGTGGGTTAAAGCCTCTACCTTCGGCTCAGGTCATGATCTCAGGGTTGTGGGATTGAGCCCCACATTGAGCTCTCTGCTCAGTGGGGAGCCTGCTTCCCCCTCTCTCCCTCTGCCTGTTTGTGATCCCTCTCTCTTTCTGTCAAATAAATAAATTTTTAAAAATATGTAAGTGGTAAGTATATGGCTTATGACTGAGTATAGTCCATGGTATATATATACCACATCTTCTTTATCCATTCATCTGTCAATGGACATCTGGGCTCTTTCCATAGTTTGAGGTGCAGGTGCCCTTTCAGATCACTACATTTGAATTGTAGGATAGCTCTATTTTTAACTTTTTGAGGAACCTCCATACTGTTTTCCAGAGTGGCTGCACCAGCTTGCATTCCCACTAACAGCGTAGGAGGGTTCCCCTTTCTCCACATCCTCACCAATGTTAGTTGTTTCCTGTCTTGTTGATTTTAGCCATTCCGACTGATGTGAGGTGGTATCTCATTGTGGTTTTGATTTGTATTTCCCTGATGTCAAGTTACATCATGCTAGAATTTCTAATTAAGGTTTTTAAACTATTTTTCTAAGATAATTTATAAACACAAACTTTTAAGAATGGTAACTTTTTAACATTCAAATCCCTAATTTAAGCATGAAGAAACACTAACTGGAATCTTGCCAGGATTATTTAGTAAAGCTAGATTTATATAAATTTAATTTCCCCTACAATTGCATCTCCCTTTTTTTTTTATAGTAATAGCATATTCTCTCATCAGCCTTTGACATTTAGAAAGTAAGAGCTATACATTGAAAGCTCTGTAAGAAAATAACTTTAATGAAATTTTTTTTCTCTCAGTCCCAGAGTGAACTTGAACTCTAAACGCGAGTGTTGTGCATAACAAAAGGCATGGCTGCAGCTGAAAGTGTTTCTGATAAAGTGCAGGCCTCGATTTCTACTTGCTCCTCTGTCAACACTCATAGGATAGCGGGCATGTAACTTTATGATGAGGCATTTTTCCTAAGAAGTATGTGAAAGCTAAAAAGTCAAATAAATCTGATAGTTTTAGAAACAGTGAAACCAGGTTAAATGCAAGGAACCTAGACTGAGTACAACTGCTCAGCACACATATTAAACGAACATTTGCAGTTTGACATTGGTAAACACAGGAACCTCCCTCCTGGGTTTAAGAATGGGTTTCGTTTCCTTCTCTGTCTTTTAAAATGGCAAAGATTGGGAATGTCAGTGCAGGAAGCACTCTGGTTAAGCAGTCTGGTATTCCTTTCTGTCTGCACACTTTCTAAAGGATGTTTCACTAAACGGAGAATGGATTTGAGGAGCGGGTCCTCTTTGTGGGGAGGAGATGGGTTTCTTCGCAGCTTTAGGGAAGACTGCTGGGACCCACAGCCTTGCAAAGCAATACTTTAACATACATTATCCTTTTTAATCCTCTTAATAAGGCTTTGAGGTATAGGTCATACTTCTACTTTAAGGCTGGCAGAGCAGGTGAAGTAATTTGCCCACATAAGTGTCTGAACCAGGAGTCCAACTGAGCTCCTGATCCCAGAGCTTTATACCTGGATGTACGTACACTGGCGAGGCACTCACTGTATTCAGAGGAAGCCAGAGGTGGAAGACAAGATGTTATTTATTTGATTGTCTCCCCACAACTTGGTGTTTGTGGTGTTTGGTTTAAGATGTTTATGCTGAGGAAATAAAATGCTAAGGGACATTGGAACCAAACAGTGTAAAACACTTCTTTAAAATTCTTTATAGAATTTTATATATAAAAAATTGACATTTGACATTGATGACCATTTCCACCCTGAAAAGATCATCTCCTTCAGTGTCCCATTGTTAGGACTATTGACCAGCTGAACGTCACCTGTGGTAGCTTGGTGAGCCGTCAGTGCCACATGGCAGAGTTGGATGACTAAGTCCCACACATTGTCAATGGAGAAAATAGCATTTGATCCTGTGTGGGC